>NC_089502.1:1741154-1889733 GCF_036850765.1 Saccopteryx bilineata
TGGCAACCCGGGCAATACAAGCTAACACTCGCGCCAAACCCAAACAAAGAAAGACAAGCGGAGCGGCCATTTTACCCCGGTCTCCTGGTCGAGTGCGCAGTTAGTGGAAGAGAGATTTCTTCCTAAGCCGCGGAAGTGGGTGCCCGTGTTGCCCCACGGAGAGGCAGGGTCAGAGGCCTTTCTGTGGGCTGAGGGCAGAGTCTCTGGGCAGCCCCAGCGCCCTGGGAAAGCCACGCACGGGAGGGAGTGAGAACTAATCCCAACGGTGGAGATTTTCCATGCTGGAGGCTGTTTCACTCAGAGGGAACCACGGCCGGCCTCATATCCTGGTTTGCGCGCGCAGATAGGGAGTGGGCGATTCCTCCGAGTGCCTCGGCGGTGCGCGCCCGTGTTATCGCAGAGAGGGGCAGAGTCAGGGGCCTTTGTGTGGGCCAAGGCGGAATCTCGGGCCGCCCCAGCGCCTTGCAAAAGCCGCACACGGGGACGGAGCGAGACTCAATTCCAGCGCTGCAACTTTTCCCTGCGGTTGGGGGTTTCACTCAGAGCGTGAGACTGCTGGCCGGATATCCTGGTTGCAGACAGTGAGTGAGAGTTTCCTCCAAGCGCCCCGGAAGTGGGCGCCCGCTTGTGTTACCGGATAGAGTGGCAGAGCCAGAGGTCTTCGAGTGGGCGGAAAGCCCGCCTGATTATGCTAGCAGCTCTGACTGACTGAGCCTTACCCAGAGCCCTGTGCTGAGTGGAAATAGAGTGGGGAGTTGCCAGCAATTTGAGCCTCTTACTATCCAGGCAGAGGCAGCAGCAACCCCATACCTGGACTATCAGGCTACTAATTGAGGAAGGAAAGACTAGGAGAAAGGCTCCAGGAACACAGACTCTCTCACTGTCGGAGCCTATAAATGCTAATGAGCCTCGACTCCCAACGAGAATAAAGCACAATACATGACATTGCCATAGAGACTTATCAACTGCAAACCTCTACCTGAGCGTGCCAAAGGAGCAGAACCCAGGGTACAGAGTCACCGACCAGGAAGAGGGAGAGAAAAGAAAAAGCAAGAAGATAACCTCTCAAAATCAAGAATAATCTGCAGACTTTATAACCTATCCCATTTTATTATATTTGTTCGTTTGTTTCTCTTATCTTCATTCTTGAGACTTTTTTTCCTCCTCCAATTTGGCCGATTAACTCTCTACCGGTCTTACTCTCTCCTCTCCTTGAACTACACTACCCATAAGTGTTACATCTCCCATTATCATTTCTCTTCTCTTCCTTCTCTCTATGAGGGTTGCACTCCAAAACCCTTAACTCTCTCTCTCTCTCTCTCCTTTCTTTTTTCTTCTTTTAGTGGTTCCCTCTTTTTTTCTCTCTCTCTCTTTCTTTTCTCCCTCTATAGTAGTTTCTTCCTTTCTCCTTTACATCTCCTCTCATTCAAACCTCAATAACAAACAAATTATCTTATCTGGGACTCAAACCTATGTTTGTGGCATTTTGGGGGGTTTTTACTTCACCTTTTTAACTCACTAGCAGTGCTCCCATCCCTGGCTCTCCGTATTATCTAGTTCTTGTTCGACTAAATACAATAGTAAGTTTTTAATTTGTCCCCCCATTTTTCCATTTTCCTCTTATTCCTCTCATCATAACTCTTAGAAAACCAACACCTAAAGCAAATCATTTTATTCTTGACCCAAATTTTTTCCTTATTTGCTTTTTGTGGGTCCATACGCTCTTTTTTTTTTTTCTTTTTTCTTTTATTTTTTTTACTTTTTTTTTTTTTCTTTGTCTCTCTTTTTTTTGCCCCTTTATTACTTTTCCCCAATTCAGGCCCTCCATCACAGGCATTGTTTGTTATAACTCACAGTCCACCACAAGATTTTCTCAAGAAAGAGGGGAGAGGAAAGGAGAGGAAAAAAAGAGGGGGGAATAATTTCCTTTTTTAAAAATTTTTATTTTATTTTATTTTTCTTTATTTCATTATTAATTTTTAAAAAAAAAAAAACAACTCTTTTCGATTTGTTATTTTTTATTTTTTTTAACTTTTTATTCTTTATTAAATCTCATTAATACTATCAACAAAACCACCCGCAGATGCCATTAAGGAAGAGAAAATCGAATATCATGGATACAAAAGAAAGAGAGGTAACACAGCTAGATGAGGAAAAATCTATGGAGAAAAAATTTAATATATTGGAAACCTTGGAGCTAAATGACAGAGAATTCAAGATAGAAATCCTAAAAATCCTCCAAGATATACAAGAAAACACAGAAAGGCAATATAGGGAAATCAGAAAACAACTCCATGAACACAAAGAATATATGTGCAAGGAAATTGAAACTATAAAAACAAATCAAACAGAGATGAAAAACTCAATTCACGAGCTGAAAAACGAAGTAACAAGCTTAGCTAATAGAACAGGTCAGATAGAAGAGAGGATTAGTGAAATAGAAGACAAGCAACTTGAGGCACAACAGAGAGAAGAAGAAAGAGACTCAAAAATTAAAAAAAATGAGATAGCCCTACAAGAATTATCTGACTCCATCAAATGAATAACATAAGAATAATAGGTATATCAGAGGGAGAAGAGAGAGAAAATGGAATGGAGAACATACTTAAACAAATAATTGATGAGAACTTCCCAAGCCTGTGGAAAGAACTAAAGCCTCAAGTTCAAGAAGCAAACAGAACTCCAAGTTTTTCTTAACCCCAACAAACCTACTCCAAGGCATATCATAATGAAATTGACACAAACCAACAGCAAAGAAAAAATTCTCAAGGCAGCCAGGGAAAGAAGAATACAACATATAAAGGAAGGCCCATTAGATTATCATCAGATTTCTCAGCAGAAACTCTACAAGCTAGAAGAGAGTGGGCCCCAATATTTAAAGTCCTGAAAGAGAGGAACTTTCAGCCACGAATACTATACCCATCAAAGCTATCCTTCAAATACGAAGGAGAAATAAAAACATTCACAGATACAGAAAAGATGAGGGAATTTTTCATGAGAAAACCCCCACTCCAGGAATTACTAAAGGGGCTTCTCCAATCAGATACAAAGAACAAAAAAAAACAGAGCCACAAGTAAAAGCTCCAAGAAGAACACAATAAAACCAAATTTAAACTGTGACAACAACAAAAAGAAAGAGGGGGAGAAGACGGAGATTAACAGTAGCAAAGGACGATGGAGTGCAAAAGTACTCACAAAAGAGTTCGCTACAATGAACAGGGTAGGGACCCTTTTCATTATCAAAGGTAACCACCATTGAAAAAACCACCACAGAAGCACATGAGATAAAAAAGATAGCAACAGAGGAAAGATGTATGGAATACAACCAAATAAAAACAAAAGATAGAAAAACGAAAGAGAAGGATCAAACAAGACACAAAACTAACAGAAAGCAAGATAGAAAATGGCAATAGGGAACTCACAAGTATCAATAATTACACTAAATGTAAATGGATTAAACTCACCAATAAAAAGGCACAGAGTAGCAGAATGGATTAAAAAAGAAAATCCAACTGTATGCTGCCTACAGGAAACTCATCTAAGTAACAAGGATAAAAACAAATTCAAAGTGAAAGGCTGGAAAACAATACTCCAAGCAAATAACATCCAAAAAAAGCAGGTGTAGCAATACTCATATCGGATAATGCTGACTACAAGACAGGAAAATTACTTAGAGACAAAAATGGCCATTTCATAATGGCTAAGGGGACACTGAATCAAGAAGACATAACAATTCTTAATATATATGCACCAAACCAAGGAGCACCAAAATATATAAGACAGCTACTTATTGATCTTAAAACAAAAACTGACAAAAATACAATCATACTTGGAGACCTCAATACACCGCTGACGGCTCTAGATCGGTCATCTAAACAGAGAATCAACAAAGATATAGTGGCCTTAAACAAAACACTAGAGCACCTGGATATGATAGACATCTACAGGACATTTCATCCCAAAGTGACTGAGTATACATTTTTCTCCAGTGTACATGGATCATTCTCAAGAATTGACCATATGTTGGGCCACAAAAACAATATCAGCAAATTCAGAAAAATTGAAGTTGTACCAAGCATATTTTCTGATCATAAAGCCTTGAAACTAGAATTCAACTGCAAAAAAGAGGAAAAAAATGCCACAAAAATGTGGAAACTAAACAACATACTTTTAAAAATGAATGGGTCAAAGAAGAAATAAGTGCAGAGATCAAAAGATATATACAGACTAATGAAAATGACAATACGACATATCGGAATCTATGGGATGCAGCAAAAGCAGTGATAAGAGGGAAGTTCATATCGCTTCAGGCATATATGAACAAACAAGAGAGAGCCCAAGTGAACCACTTAACTTCCCACCTTAAGGAACTAGAAAAAGAAGAACAAAGACAACCCAAAACCAGCCGAAGAAAGGAGATAATAAAAATCAGAGCAGAAATAAATGAATTAGAGAACAGAAAAACTATAGAAAAAATTAATAGAACAAGGAGCTGGTTCTTTGAAAAGATCAACAAAATTGACAAACCCTTGGCAAGACTTACCAAGGAAAAAAGAGAAAGAACTCATATAAACAAAATCCAAAATGAAAGAGGAGAAATCACCACGGACACCGTAGATATACAAAGAATTATTGTAGAATACTATGAAAAACTTTATGCCACTAAATTCAACAACTAGAAGAAATGGATAAATTCCTAGAAAAATACAACCTTCCTAGACTGAGTCAAGAAGAAGCAGAAAGCCTAAACAGACCTATCAGTAGAGAAGAAATAGAAAAAAACCATTAAAAACCTCCCCAAAAATAAAAGTCCAGGCCCTGACGGCTATACCAGCGAATTTTATCAAACATTCAAAGAAGTCTTGGTTCCTATTCTACTCAAAGTCTTCCAAAAAATTGAAGAAGAAGCAATACTTCCAAACACATTTTATGAGGCCAACATAACCCTCATACCAAAACCAGGCAAAAATGGCACAAAAAAGAAAACTACAGACCAATATCTCTAATGAATACAGATGCTAAAATAGTAAACAAAATACTAGCAAATCGAATACAACAACATATTAAAAAAATAATACATCATGATCAAGTGGGATTCATCCCAGAATCTCAAGGATGGTTCAACATACGTTAAAACGGTTAATGTAATACACCATATCAACAAAACAAAGAACAAAAACCACATGATCTTATCAATAGACGCAGAAAAGGCTTTTCGATAAAATACAACACAATTTTATGTTTAAGACTCTCAACAAAATGGGTATAGAAGGAAAATATCTCAACATGATAAAGGCCATATATGATAAACCATCAGCTAACATCATATTAAATGGCACTAAACTGAAGGCTTTCCCCCTTAAATCAGGAACAAGACAGGGTTGTCCACTCTCTCCACTCTTATTTATTGTGGTACTAGAGGTTCTAGCCAGAGCAATCAGACAAGACAAAGAAATAAAAGGCATCCATATCGGAAAAGAAGAAGTAAAGGTATCACTTTTTGTAGATGATATGATCCTATACATCGAAAACCCCAAAGAATCCACAAAAAGACTACTAGAAACAATAAGCCAATACAGTAAGGTCGCAGGATACAAAATTAACATACAGAAGTCAATAGCCTTTCTATATGCCAACAATGAAACAACTGAGAAGGAACTCAAAAGAATAATCCCCTTCACGATTGCAACAAAAAAATAAAATACTTAGGAATAAACATAACAAAGAATGTAAAGGACTTATATAATGAAAACTATAAACCATTGTTAAGGGAAATCGAAAAAGATATAATGAGATGGAAGAATATACCTTGTTCTTGGCTAGGAAGAATAAATATAATCAAGATGGCTATATTACCCAAAGCAATATACAAATTTAATGCAATTCCCATCAAATTCCAATGACATTTTTTAAAGAAATAGAGCAAAAAATCATCAGATTTATATGGAACTTTTAAAAAACCCCGAATAGCCAAAGCAATCCTAAAGAAAAAGAATGAAGCTGGGGGCATAACAATACCTGACTTCAAACTCTATTATAGGGCCACGACAATCAAAACAGCATGGTATTGGCAGAAAAATAGACACTCAGACCAATGGAACAGAATAGAAAGTCCAGAAATAAAAACCACATATATATAGTCAAATAATTTTTGATAAAGGGGCCAACAACACACAATGGAGAAAAGAAAGCCTCTTCAATAAATGGTGCTGGGAAAACTGGAAAGCCACATGCAAAAGAATGAAACTGGACTACAGTTTGTCCCCCTGTACTAAAAATTAACTCAAAATGGATCAAAGATCTAAACATAAGACCTGAAACAATAAGTACATAGAAGAAGACATAGGTACTCAACTCATGGACCTGGGTTTTAAAGAGCATTTTATGAATTTGACTCCAATGGCAAGAGAAGTGAAGGCAAAAATTAATGAATGGGACTACATCAGACTAAGAAGTTTTTGCTCAGCAAGGGAAACTGATAACAAAATAAACAGAAAGCCAACTAAATGGGAAATGATATTTTCAAACAACAGCTCAGATAAGGGCCTAATATCCAAAATATACAAAGAACTCAAAACTCAACAACAAACAAACAAACAATCCAATAAAAAAATGGGAAGAGGATATGAATAGACACTTCTCCCAGGAAGAAATACAAATGGCCAACAGATATATGAAAAGATGCTCATCTTCTTTAGCTATTAGAGAAATGCAAATCAAAACGGCAATGAGATACCACCTCACACCTGTTCGATTAGCTGTTATTAGCAAGTCAGGTAATAGCTAATGTTGGAGAGGCTGTGGAGAAAAAGGAACCCTCATACACTGTTGGTGGGAATGTAAAGTAGTACAACCATTATGGAAGAAAGTATGGTGGTTCCTCAAAAAACTGAAAATAGAACTACCTTATGACCCAGCAATCCCTCTACTGGGTATATATCCCCAAAACTCAGAAACATTGATAAGTAAAGACACATGCAGCCCCATGTTTATTGCAGCATTGTTCACAGTGGCCAGGACATGGAAACAACCAAAAAGCCCATCAATAGATGACTGGATAAAGAAGATGTGGCACATATACACTATGGAATACTACTCAGCCATAAGAAATGATGACATCGGAACATTTACAGCAAAATGGTGGGATCTTGATAACATGATACGAAGCGAAATAAGTAAATCAGAAAAAAACAGGAACTGTATTATTCCATACGTAGGTGGGACATAATAGTGAAACTAAGAGACATTGATAAGAGTGTGGTGGTTACGGGGGGGAGGGGGGAATAGGAGAGGGATAGGGAGTGGGAGGGGCACAAAGAAAACAAGATAGAAGGTGACAGAGGACAATCTGACTTTGGGTGGTGGGTATGCAACATAATTGAATGACAAGATAACCTGGACTTGTTATCTTTGAATATATGTATCCTGATTTATTGATGTCACCCCATTAAAAAAATAAAATTATAAAAAAAAAAAAAAAAAAAAAAGTGATACCTTTACTTCTTCTTTTCCAATATGGATGCCTTTTATTTCTTTGTCTTGTCTGATTGCTCTGGCCAGAACTTCTAGCACCACATTAAATAAGAGTGGAGAGAGTGGACAACCCTGTCTTGTTCCTGATTAAAGGTGGAAAGTCCTCAGTTTTATGCCATTTAATATGATGTTGGCTGATGGTTTATCATATATGGCCTTTATCATGTTGAGATATTTTCCTTCTATACCCATTTTGTTGAGAGTCAATCTTAAACATAAAATTTTGTATTTTATTGAAAGCCTTTTCTGCGTCTATTGATAAGATCATGTGGTGTTTTTTTTTTGTTTTGTTGGTATGATGTATTACGTTAACCGTTTTACGTATGTTGAACCATCCTTGAGATTCTGGGATGAATCCCACTTGATCATGATGTATTATTTTTTTAATATGTTGTTGTATTCGATTTGCTAGTATTTTGTTTACTATTTTAGCATCTGTATTCATTAGAGATATTGGTCTGTAGTTTTCTTTCTTTGTTGCCATCCTTGCCAGGTTTTGGTATGACGGTTATGTTGGCCTCATAAAATGTGTTTGGAAGTATTGCTTCTTCTTCAATTTTTTGGAAGACTTTGAGTAGAATAGGAACCAAGTCTTTTTTGAATATTTGATAGAATTTACTAGTATAACCGTCTGGGCCTGGACTTTTATTTTTTGGAGTGGTTTTTTAATAGTTTTTTTTAATTCCTCCCTGCTGATTGGTCTGTTTAGGCTTTCTGCTTCTTCATGACTCAGTCTAGGAAGGTTTTATTGTTCTAGGAATTTACCCATTTCTTCTAGATTATTGTATTTGGTGGCATATAGTTTTTCATAGTATTCTCCAATAATTCTTTGTATATCTATGGTGTCCGTGGTGATCTCTCCTCTTTCGTTTTGAATTTTATTTATTTGAGTCCTGGCCCTTTTTTCCTTGGTGAGTCTTGCCAAGGGTTTGCCAACTTTGTTGAACTTTTCAAAGAACCAGCTCCTTGTTTTATTGATTTTTTCTATAGTTTTTCTGTTCTCTATTTTGTTTATTTCTGCTCTGATTTTTATTATCGCCTTTCTTCGGCTGGTCTTGGGTTGTCTTTGTTCTTCTTTTTCTAGTTCCTTAAGATGTGAAGTTAAGTGATTCACTGGGCTCTCTCTTGTTTGTTCATATAGGCCTGAAGTGATATGAACTTTTCTCTTATTACTGCTTTTGCTGCATCCCAGAGATTCTGATATGTAGTATTTCATTTTCATTTGTCTGTATATATCTTTTGATCTCTGAGCTTATTTCTTCTTTGACCCATTCATTTTTTAGAAGTATGTTGTTTAGTTTCCACATTTTTGTGGGTTTTCCCCCCTCTTTTTTGCTGTTAAATTCTAATTTCAAGGCTTTATGATCAGAGAATATGCTTGGTACAATTTCAATTTTTCTAAATTTGCTGATATTTTCTTTGTGGACCAACATATGGTCAATTCTTGAGAATGTTCCATGTACACTAGAGAAAAATGTATACTCTGTCACTTTGGGATGAAGTGTCCTGTAGATGTCTATCATATCCAGTTGTTCTAGTATTTGGTTTAAGGCCACTATATCTTTATTGATTCTCTGATTGGGATGACCGATCTAGAGTCATCAGCGGTGTATTGAGGTCTCCAAGTATGATTGTATTTTTGTCAGTTTTTGTTTTAAGGTCAATAAGTAGCTGTCTTATATATTTTGGTGCTCCTTGGTTTGGTGCATATATATTATGGATTGTTATGTCTTCTTGATTCAGTGTCCCCTTAATCATTATGAAATGACCATTTTTGTCTTTGAGTACTTTTTCTGTCTTGTAGTCAGCATTATCCGATATGAGTATTGCTACACCTGCTTTTTTGGGGGGTGTTTTCTGCTTGGAGTATAGTTTTCCAGCCTTTCACTTTGAATTTGTTTTTATCCTTGTTGCTTAGATGTGTTTCTTGTAGGCAGCATACAGTTGGATTTTCTTTTTTAATCCATTCTGCTACTCTGTGTCTTTTTATTGGTAAGTTTAATCCATTTACATTTAGTGTAATTATTGACACTTTTGGGTTCCCTTTTGCCATTTTATAAATTGCTTTCTGTTAGTTTTGTATCTTGTTTGAGTCTTCTTTTTTGTTTTTCTATCATTTGTTTTTGTTTGTTTGTATTCCATACTTCTTTCCTCTGTTGCTACCTTTTTTAAGTCAAGTGTTTTTGTGGTGGTTTTTTCAAGGGTGGTTACCATTAAGTAATGAAAAGGGTACCTACCATATGTATTGTAGTACCCTATCTTATGAGTATTTTTGCGCTTCATCATTCTTTGCTACTGTTAATCTTCATCTTTTCCCCTCTTTTTTTCTTTTGTTGTCATAGTTTAAGTTAGGTTTTATTGTTTTTTTTGGTGGAGCTTTTACTTGTGGTTTTGTTTTCTTTTGTTCTTTGAATCTGGTTGGAAAACCCCCTTTAATATTTCCTGGAGTGGGGGCTTTCTGATGATAAATTCCCTCATCTTTTCTGTAGTTGTGAATGTTTTTATATCTCCTTCGTACTTGAAGGATAGCTTTGACGGGTATAGTATTCTTGGTTGAAATTTCCTCTCTTTCAGGGCTTTAAATATTGGGGGCCTCTCTCTTCTAGCTTGTAGAGTTTCTGCTGAGAAATCTGATGACAATATAATAGGCCTTCCTTTATATGTTGTACTCTTCTTTTCCCTGCCTGCCTTGAGAATTTTTTCTTTGTCATTGGTTTGTGTCATCTTCATTATGATGTGCCTTGGAGTGGGTTTGTTGGGGTTAAGAAAACTCGGAGTTCTGTTTGCTTCTTGAATTTGAGGCTTTAGTTCTTTCCACAGGCTTGGGAAGTTCTCGTCTATTATTTGTTTGAGTATATTCTCCATTCCATTTTCTTTCTCTTCTCCCTCTGATATACCTATTATTCTTATGTTATTCTTTCTGATGGAGTCAGACAATTCCTGTAGGGCTTTCTCGTTTTTTATTATTTTTGAGTCTCTTTCTTCTTCTCTCTGTTGTGCCTCAAGTTGCTTGTCTTCTATTTCACTAATCCTATCTTCTCTCTAGGCTGTTCTATTAGCTAAGCTTGTTACCTCGTTTTTCAGCTCTTGAATTGAGTTTTTCATTTCTGTTTGATTTGTTTTTATAGTTTTAATTTCCTTGGTAATATATTCTTTGTGATTGTTGAGTTGTTTTCTGATCTTCCTAAATTGCCTTTCTGTGTTTTCTTGTATATCTCTGAGTATTTTTAAGATTTCTATTTTAAATTCTCTGTCATTTGGCTCCAAGGCTTCCAATATGTTAAATCTTTTCTCCATAGATTTTTCCACATCTATTTGTGTTACCTCTCTATCTTTTGTATCCATAATATTCGATTTCATTTTTCTTATTGGCATCTGAGGGTGGTCTTGTTGATATTATTAATTATAATAATATCAGAGAAAAAATTATAATAATATCAGAATAAAAAAGGAGAAAAAAAAGGAAGACTCCCCACAAAAAACAGTAGTTATTTATTATTTCCTCCTTTTTTCTTTCTTCTCTTCCCCTCCTCTCCCCTCCTTAGTGAAATATTGTGATGACCTGTGAATTATATTATGCTATATGGAACAAAAACTGCTTATAATGGAGGGCCTGATTTGGGGTGAAGAGTTCAAGCGGCAAAAAACGGAGTAGAGAAAGAAGAAAAAAATAAAAATAATAAGTAAAAATCTGTTGTATTTAGTGGAGTGAAGACTAACTACAATGGAGACCTTGGGTTGGGAGGAATGCTGGTGAGTTAAAAAGCAATGTAAAAAGTACCCAAAATGCCACAAAAACAAACAAACAAAGGAAAACCAAAAGCAAAAGCAAAAAAAAACCCAAAAAAAACATTGAGTCCCAAATTAAATAATTTGTTCGTGATTGAAGATTGAATGGGAGGAAAAGTAGAAGGAGAAAAGAAGAAACAAATAGAAAAGAAAAAAATAAGAAAAAGAGAGAAATGAAGGAAGAAAAAAAGGAAGAGAAAAAAAGACAAAAGGGGAGAGAGTGAGAGTTAACGGTTTTGGAGTGTAACCCTAAAGGAGAGTAAGGATGAAGAAAAGAAATAAAATGTAACACTCATGGGTAGTGTAGTTCAAGAAAGGGAAGCATAAGATGGGCAGAGAATAAAAGGACCGAGGTGAGGAAATAGAAATAATAATAAAGGCAATAAGATAGAAGAAAGGAACAACAACAATGAAGAATTAGTGGAACAAGTTATAATGTCTGTGGATTTTTCTTGATTTTGAGAGGTTAACTTCTTCCTTTTTCTTTTCTCTCCCTCTTCCTGGTCAGTGACTCTGTACCCCAGGCTCTGCCCCTGTGTCACACTTAGGTAGGGATTTGCAGTTGATGGGATTCTATGGCAATGTCATATAATTGGCTTTAGTCTCGCTGGTAGTCAAGGCTTGTTGGTGTTTGCAGGTTCCAACAATGAGAGAGTTTGCTTTCCTGGAGTCTCTCTCCTAGTCTCCCCTTCCTGAATTAGCAGCCTGGTGATCCAGCTATGAGGCTGCCACTGCTTCTGTCTGGGGAATAAGAGGCTCAAAGAGCTAAGAAATTCCCACTCTATCCCCACTCAGCACAAGGCTCTGGGTAAGGCTCTGGCAGTCAGAGCCTCCAGCGTAATCAGGTGGGGCTGGGAGTCAATTGTCAAGGTGACTGTTCAGCGCCTAGCATTCAGTTGGACCACTCAACCCAGGCTTTCCACACTTTGTAACCTATTTTGGCTGGGAAGAAGAGGCACTAGTCGCTGCTTGCTATATAGATCTTAATATCTGCCAAGTCCCTCTTGTTAACGTATATCCCTGAATATGGAGGCTCTGTCAATCAGAAGTTGCCCCCGCCCCTTTAGCGAGAGGCACTGAAAAATATCACACCTCTTGTCTTGGATCACTGAACTGAGAGAGATCCTATCAATTAGAGCCCCGTGGGTGCGCAGATTTTGTGTGTTAAGCTAATTTCAATGATTGGATCCGCAGCTGTGCTCCAGAAAGTATTTCAGGCTGCCTGCACGCCCCTCCCGCAACACTTGATTGTTAGCTTGAATGTCTGGGTGAGGTGTTCCGCCCATGGAGAGAATCTCTGGAATGGGGAGGACAGCCTTGGAGCCCCTCCCATACCACAGCATGGGGCATGCATGGTCTCTCAGGGCATGCAGGTGGCTGGGGACTCTCCAGACCGCAGCACGGGGCATGCGCACGGTTTCTCAGGGCACACCAGTGGCTGGGGACTCTCCGGACCACGGTACAGGGTGTGCGTGCAGTTTCTCAGGGTACGCCAGCGGCCGCCAGCGCCCAGGCTGCCGCTCCCCGATTGTGGGCGGGCAGTTCCATGCGTGGGTTGACTCACCACAGGTGTACTCCCTCCTCAGCTTGAATGAACGTCCGTGTAGTAGTTAGCTTCCTTCACACCATCAGCTCTGATCCATCTCTCAGATTCAAGTGATAACAGTCCTTTTGCTTTCAGTGTGTGTGGAACTCCAGAATGCTCCGAGGATAAATTTTTCTGTTTCTAGTTGATAAATTTGTTGAGATTTTGGGGAGATCTGTCGGACGCACTGCTCACAGCGCCATTTCTGAGACGTCCTCTCTTGGCCATTTCATATCAGAATCAACTCTTGGCCTGCAAAAGTTTACAAATTTTGTTGCTTTATTTAAAAAGTTAGTCATTTGATTTTTGCTGTTGTTTTGGCATTTTTATAATGATGAAACTATGATGGTCAGTCACAAAACACAATGAACATTTTTACCAATTTATTTATTTTAACTGGATTTATTTTAAGTAGCAGTTAAAATGCAGCTTTTGAGACAATATATACTGATGGTGAATATGCCTTTCCTGTTATAGGTATTACTTTGGCAGAGCTATTGAGCAACAGTCTCTTATCAACAACTTGATTGACATTCTCAATATTTCACTGATTTTGTTACATAATTTATAGATCTGTAAATCTTTCTGAAGAGAGCCCTCTATTGATTCTACTAAAAATAATAATAAACTGTTGTCATTGATACTGTTGATTCCTACATAGTGATCTATTAGTTCATCAGTTTTCACAAAAAAAGGTTTACACAGAGAACTGTAAGCAGCAAAATATGTTGGTATCACTCAATTTCTGAAGTATTTTATATTACAAATTGGTTACATCAGTTATGCAACAAATAAATCTTTCCAAAATACAATTTTTAAGGCACTCATTATTATTCCTGGAAACATAGTATCAGAATTGATACAGCTCCAATATGTTTTGGTTTGAAAAATATAATTATGCCAAACTAACTGAGAGGAAATCCATGACAGCATGCTTATAAACTATTATCACTTGTTGAAGAAGATAATTTCACAGCTCACTTCACCTCAGGGAAGGAGGTTCAGAACAGAATATTTACAACTAAAAATTACTGGCTATTGTGATCTCCTATTTTGTGTAGTCAGCATTTAATATGACAGTTAAAAATATTGGTGCATTTGTGATGTTATCTTTACAAAACTGGTTAAAATGTAAAAAAATACTAATATTTATTTATATAAAATGTAAAAAAATAAATAAAGGCAAAGGCAAACTAATTGGTACCCCTTGCAAAGCTAAACTCTTGGAGTTTGTGGAAAAAGGGTTAGAACTATGTGTCTTAATAAAATCTGGCAATGCCTCTCTTTAAGACCTGGAATAAGAGGGTGTCATATTGAATATATGGCTGGCTGCTAAGGTAAGGAAGAAGGTTTTATGTGTTTTTTGTTTGTTTGTTGGCTAAATGTGTAGCAGGGCATGACGAGGAAGAAAGTTGGATCATCATTCAATTAGTTCTCTTTCCTTTGAGCATAATTTTAAATTTACCTTACCACTGCTAATATTGAAAGTTAAGATTTATTTTTTTTAGTGAGCAAGTGATAGAGAGAGACAAACAGAGACAGACAGAGAGGAAGGGAGAGAGATGAGAAATGTCAGTTCTCTGTTGAAACACTTTAGTTGTTCATTGATTGCTTTCTCATATGTGTCTTCACCAGAGGGCTATACCTGAGCCTGAGACACCTTGCTCAAGCCAGCATCCTTGGGCTCAAGCCAGTCATCATGGAGTCATGGTTATGATCCCTTGCTCAAGCCAGTGACTCTGCGCTCAAGCTGGTGAGTTGGTACTCAAGCCAGTTGAGCTCACACTCAGGCCAATGACCTCGGTGTTTTGAACTTGGGTCTTCAGCATCTCATGCCAACACTTTATCCACTGTGCCACCACCTGGTCAGTTGACAGTTAAGATTCTTTAATTAAATTGTAGTTAATCAATGTCAAAAGAATTTTCAAACTCAGAATTCTGAATCTGGTAACCATTTAATTCAAGTAAATACAATTTCCTGTTTGAAGGAACTGACTTATTAAAAAAAAACTTAAGCCCCACTAAGGCAGTGTATGTTTACCTTTCTTTGTCTGAGATAGTGAATATACCAACCCTCAAACAAGTGCTGCATACATCATAATTGATAAAACTACATCTCTTCCCACAAGGAAAGTAGGACTATACCCATAGACTGTGAAATCTATTGAAAAAGGAGTATGTCATTCAAATACTGCAAAGAAATGCAGTGATAAAGAAATACATGTGTGCCATGGGAGCACAATAAAGATTAATTAATGCAGATGCCAGAGAAATCTTCTTCAAACAAGCAAAACAGAATAACAGCATAAAATATTGTCCATGCCTGACTTACAGTGGCATGGTGGATAAAGTGTCAACCTGGAATAAAGAGGTCACAGGTTCAAAACCCCAGGCTTACCCATTCAAGGCAAGCATGAGAAGCAACTACTAGTACAAGTTGATGCTTCACACTCCTCCTACACTGCCCTTGTTTTCCTCTCTAAAATCAATGAATAAAATATTTTAAAAAATAAAATATAGGCCCTAGCCACTTGGCTCAGTGGTAGAGCATTGGCTCAGCAAGTGGTAGTCTCAGATTCTATTCCAAGGCAGGGCATACAGGAGAAGCACCCATATGCTTCTCCACCTTTACCCCTCTCTTTTTTCTCTATCTCTCCTTTCTGTTTCCATAGCCAAGATACCATGGGAGCAAAGTTGGCCTGTGCACTGAGAATGGCTCCATGGTCTCTGCCTGAGGTGCTAGAATGGATCCAGCCACAACAGAAGAATTCACCAGACGGGCAGATCATCACCCCCTAGTCGGCATGCCAGATGGATCTCGGTAGGGTGCATGTAGGAGTCTATCTCTCTGCTTCCCCATTGCTCATTTCAAAAAAATACAAACAATGAATAAATAAATAAATAAATGGCCCAGAATTGACTACCATCAGAGTAAAATTAACATGAGATTAGAGCAGTTTGATGTTTTTAGAAAAAATATTTTAGCAAAAAGTTTCAACTTACACATAGAAATATTTATAAATATGTATACATACGCAGGTCAGCATATAAACATATTTATTTTGTTCTGTGAGCTCAGTGATCATAGAAACAACAGAATTCTAGTAGCAAAGAGCATATCCAGTATGCAGATCTTAGTTTCTAACACCATTTTCTAAAAAAAGGATCTTGGGTTCTTTGGAGAAATGGCTAAATATATAACTGGGGTGGGAAATATGCAAGAGAAGATTAGAGCATCTTATAATTTACAGAATGTAATAAAGCATTCTAAAAAATGAGAACATGGATGCAGGGAGGAAGTGAGGGAGAGAGAAAGATAGGGAAAGAAAGGAAAGAAGGAAAGAAAAAAAAAGAAAGAGAGTGACGTCAGAGAAATGGCGCCATAAAGAGCGATACTGATAAATCTCCCCAAAAACTCAAAGAGATCTTCAAGCAGAGTCAGAAATATCTATCTTTGGAGCCTCCAGCAGTTCCACATGAAATTCAAAGTACTATCAACAAAACCACACTGAGATGCCATTAAAGAAAAGGAAATCAAATATCATGGATACAAAAGATAGAGAGGTAGCACAGATAGATGAGGAAAAATCTATGAAGTAAAATTTTAATATACTGGAAACCTTGAAGCTAAATGACAAAGAATTTAAAATAAAAATCCTAAAAATACTCAGAGATATACAAGAAAACACAGAAAGGCAATTTAGGGAGCTCAGAAAACAACTCAACAAACACAAAGAATATATTACCAAGAAAATTGAAACTATAAAAACAAATCAAACAGAGATGAAAATCTCAATTCACGAGCTGAAAAATGAGGTAACAAGCTTAGCTAATAGAACAGGCCAGATAGAAGGTAAGATTAGTGAAATAGAAGACAAGCAACTTGAGGCACAACAAAGAGAAGAAGAAAGAGAATCAAAAATGAAAAAAAATGAGACAGCCCTACAGGAATTGTGTGACTTCATCAAAAAGAATAACATAAGAATAACAGGTATATTAGAGAGAGAAGAGAGGGAAAATGGAATGGAGAACATATTCAAACAAATAATAGATGAGAACTTTCCAAGCCTGTGGAAAAAACTAAAGCCTCAAATTTAAGAAGGAAAAAGAACTCCAAGTTTTCTTAACCCCAACAAACCTACTCTAAGGCACATCATAATAAAATTGGCACAAACCAACAACAAAGAAAAAATTCTCAAGGCAGCCAGGGAAAAGAAGAATACAACATATAAAGGAAGGCCCATTAGATTATCATCGGATTTCTCAACAGAAACTCTACAAGCTAGAAGAGAGTGGAACCCAATATTTAAAGTCCTGAAAGAGAGGAACTTTCTGACAAGAATATTATACACATCAAAGCTATCCTTCAAATATGAAGGAGAAATAAAAACATTCACAGATACAGAAAAGATGAGGGAATTTATCATCAGAAAACTCCCAGTCCAGGAATTACTAAAGGGGGTTTTCCAACCAGATACAAAGAACAAAACAAAAGCACCAGTAAAAGCTCCACCAAGAAAAGAATAAAAACAAATTTAAACTGTGACAACAAAAGCAAAAAAAAGGGGGAGAGGATGGAAATTAACAGTAGCAACAGACGATGAAGTACAGAAGTACTCACAAGATAGTGCATTACAAAGTACAGGGTAGTAACCTTTTTCCTTACTTAATGGTAATCATCCTTGAAAAAACCACCACAGAAGCACATGACTTAAAAAAGATAGCAACAGAGGAAACAAGTATGGAATACAACCAAACAAAAACAAATGATAGAAAAACAAAAGAGAAGAAGCAAAAAAGACACAAAACTGACAGAAAGTAATGTATAAAATGGCAATAGGGAACCCACAATTATCAATAATTACACTAAATGTAAATGGATTAAACTCACCGATAAAAAGGCACAGTGTAGCAGAATGGATTAAAAAAGAAAATCCAACTGTATGCTGCCTACAGGAAACTATGTTAAAGTGTCTGCTTACTATGCCACATTTTGGGAAGGCCTATGACAAGGGAAGAGATGTCTTTGCACTCAGGCTGATGCAAGAGCTGGATACCCCACAGCCCTGTCCTCTCTCATGAAGCTGCACCATGACTTTTAGACATCTCACTAGAACCCAGACAAGAACATGGTGTTCCATAGGAACTTCTGTGTGCAGTAATTGGAACACATCTTGGGAGTTTTGAGAAATATTTATTGACTGGCTTTAAAAAAAAGGCTGCTCAAAAAGAATCTGACAACAAAACAAATAGGCAGCCAACTAAATCAGAGATTATATTTATTATATAAAGAGCAGCTCTGATAAAGGGTTGATATCTAAAATATGTGAAGAACTCACAAAGCTCAGCAATAAACAAGCAAACAATCCAATTAAACAATGGGAGAGGACCTGAACAGACACTTCTCCCAAGAGGATTCACAAATGGCCAACAGACATATAAAAAGATGCTCATCTTTATTAGCTATTAGAGAAATGCAAATCAAAACAACTATGAGATACCACCTCACACCTGTTAGATTAGCTGTTATCAACAAGACAGGTAATAACAAGTGCTGGAGATGCTGTGGAGAAAAAGAAATCCTCATTCACTGATGGGGAAAATGCAAAATTATGGAAAAGGGGCAGTTCCTCAAAAAGTAGAGAGTAGAACTACAATATAACCCAGCAATCCCTCCACTGGGTTTGTGCTCCCAAAACTCAAAAATTTGGTATGTAAAGATAAATGCACCCCTATGTTCATCATAGCATTTTTCATAGTGGCCAAGAAATGGAAACAATCACAGTGTCTTTCAAAAGAGGATTGGATAAAGAAGTAGTACATATAAACAATGAGATACTACTCAGCCATAAGTAATGATGATACATTGCCATCTACAACATGGATCGACTTATAGTACATTATTCTGAGTGAAATTAGTAAATTAGAAAAAGCTAGGAACTATATGATGTCACCCATAGGTGAGATATAAAACTGAGACTCATGGATAAAAGTGAAATGGTTACCCGAATGAGGAATATGTGGGGTAGAAAGTGAGGGAAGGGAGTAAGGAGAAAAAAATATAAGGTGCCAAAAATGATTTGAGTTTGAGTGATGGGTATACAAAATAATCAACAGTTCAAATGCTATATAAATGTTTACCTGAAACCTATGTACTCTTATTGATCAATGTCACCCTGTTAAATTTAATTTTCTAAATAAAACTAAAAAAGAAAAGGTTTATCAGGTTGAAGTGCTCTCTGGCATTTTCCACTTAGCATTGCTCTTTCACCTGTGGAGGTTTGAGTGATTGTTATTTACTTTAGTAGGTATTAAAAGTCTTTTTAAGACAAAAAGCAATATATATTTCTAAGGATTACTTTATTACAGTAAAAAATTGCTGAGCTGCTTTCTTTGGTAATTTAAGCCTGAATTCAATGTTCTCTTTATTTCCATTTGGATTAATTGTTCTTTTAAAAATATTTTTTCAGGTTTACAGGGCATATAAGAGTTAGTGCTTCTCTGTTTCTCTCTCATTCCTCCAAAGAAAGAAAGTAACATACTACTGATTTGTAAATATTAATTTTATATACTGCCACTTTTCCAAATTTATTTATCAGATCCAGCACTTTTTTAGTGAAAATGTTAGGGTTTCCTATGTATTGTATTATGTAGTCAGCAAATAAAACAGTTTTATATTAGGGTTTTCTATGTACTGTATCATGTAGTCAGCAAATAAAACAGTTTTACTTCTTTTCCATTTGGATGTTTATTACTTCTTATTCTTCTTGACTGCTGTGGCTAGGACTTCTAGTACTTTGCTGAACAAGAATAGTAAAAAAGTACACCCTTGTCATATTCCTGATCTTAAGGGGATTGTTAATTTTTGTCCATTAACTATGATGTTGACAGTCAGTTTATTATACATGGCTTATTTCTTTGCATTTTTCCTATCCAGTGCACCACTACCTGGTCAGGCTCAACTATTCTTGTACTTCTCCAATAAATCCCTCTTGATCATGATGCATTATTTTTATAATGTGTTGTATTTGATTTGCTAGTATTTTTAGGATATTTTCATCTGTATTAATTAGAGATATAGGTCTGTAGTGTGTGTGTGTGTGTGTGTGTGTGTGTGTGTGTGTGTGTGTGTGTGTGTTGTCCTGGCCAGGTTTTAGTACAAGGGTTATGATAGCCTCATAAAAATGAAATGTGGCCTGACCTGTGGTGGCACAGTGGATAAAGCGTCGACCTGGAAATGCTGAGGTCGCCAGTTCGAAACCCTGGGCTTACCTGGTCAAGGCACATATGGGAGTTGATGCTTCCAGCTCCTCCTCTCTCTCTCTCTCTCTCTCTCTCTCTCTCTCTCTCTCTCTCTATGTGTGTCTCTCTCTCCCTTTCTCTCTCCTCTCTAAAATGAATAAAATAAAATTTAAAAAAAAAAATGAAATGTGTTGGATAGTACTCTTTCTTCTTCTATTTTTTGGAAGACTTTGAGAATAACAGGTACCAAATTTTCTTCGAATGTTTGATAGAATTTACTAGTGTAAAAATCTGATCCTGAACTTTTATTTTGGGGGAGGTTTTTGATAGTTGTTCCTATTTGTCCCTCCTTATACGTTTACTTAGGTTTTCTACTTCTTTGTGACTAAGCCTAGGAAGATTGCATATTTCATGGAATTTACCCATTTTCTCCACATTGTTGAATTTGGTTGCATATAATCCTTCATAATATTCTACTATAATCTTTTGTATATCTGTAATGTCTGTGGTAATTAATCCTTTGTCATTTTGAATTTTGTTTATATGAGTCCTTCCTCTTTTTTTTATTAGTGAGTCTAGGCAGGGTTTTGATGATTTAATTGACCTTTTCCAAAAAATAGCTCTTTGTTGTATTAATTTATTCTATACTTTTTTCTCTATTTCATTTAGTTCTGCTTTAATTTTTTTTAATAATTTTATTTTTTTAATGGGGTGACATCAATAAATCAGGATACATATATTCAAAGACAACAAGTCCAGGGCATCTTGTCGTTCAATTATCTTGAATACCCATCACCCAAAGTCAGATTGTCCTCTGTCACCTTCTATCTTGTATACTTTGTGCCCCTCCCCCTCCCCCTTTCCCTCTCCCATTCCCCCCTCCCCCCCGTAACCACCACACTCTTATCAATGTCTCTTAGTTTCACTTTTATGTCCCACCTACGTATGGAAAAATGCAGTTCCTGGTTTTTTCTGATTTACTTATTTCGCTTCGTATCATGTTATCAAGATCCCACCATTTTGTTGTAAATGTTCCGATGTCATCATTTCTTATGGCTGAGCAGTATTCCATAGTGTATATGTGCCACATCTTCTTTATCCAGTCATCTATTGACGGGCTTTTTGGTTGTTTCCATGTCCTGGCCACTGTGAACAATGCTGCAATAAACATGGGGCTGCATGTGTCTTTACGTATCAATGTTTCTGAGTTTTTGGGGTATATACCCAGTAGAGGGATTGCTGGGTCATAAGGTAGTTCTATTTTCAGTTTTTTGAGGAACCACCATACTTTCTTCCATAATGGTTGTACTACTTTACATTCCCACCAACAGTGTATGAGGGTTCATTTTTCTCCACAGCCTATCCAACATTTGCTATTACCTGTCTTGCTAATAATAGCTAATCGAACAGGTGTGAGGTGGTATCTCATTGCCGTTTTGATTTGCATTTCTCTAATAGCTACAGAAGATGAGCATCTTTTCATATATCTGTTGGCCATTTGTATTACTTCCTGGGAGAAGTGTCTGTGCATATCCTCTTCCCATTTTTTTATGGGATTGTTTGTTTGTTTGTTGTTGAGTTTTATGAGTTCTTTGTAAATTTTGAATATTAGGCCCTTATCTGAGCTGTTGATTGAAAATATCATTTCCCATTTAGTTGGCTTTCTGTTTATTTTGTTATCAGTTTCTCTTGCTGATCAAAAACTTCTTAGTCTGATGTAGTCCCATTCATTAATTTTTGCCTTCACTTCTCTTGCCTGTGGAGTCAAATTCATAAAATGCTCTTTAAAACCCAGGTCCATGAGTTGAGTACCTATATCTTCTTCTATGCACTTAATTGTTTCAGGTCTTATGTTTAGATCTCTGATCCATTTTGAGTTAATTTTTGTACAGGGGGAGAGACTGTAGTCCAGTTTCATTCTTTTGCATGTGGCTTTCCAGTTTTCCCAGCACCATTTATTGAAGAGGCTTTCTTTTCTCCATTGTGTGTTGTTGGCCCCTTTATCAAAAATTATTTGACTATATATATGTGGTTTTATTTCTGGACTTTCTATTCTGTTCCATTGGTCTGAGTGTCTATTTTTCTGCCAATACCATGCTGTTTTGATTGTCATGGCCCTATAATATAGTTTGAAGTCAGGTATTGTAATGCCCCCAGCTTCATTCTTTTTCTTTAGGATTGCTCTGGCTATTTGGGATTTTTTATAGTTCCATATAAATCTGATTATTTTTTGCTCTATTTCTTTAAAAAACGTCATTGGAAGTTTGATGGGAATTGCATTAAATTTGTATATTGCTTTGGGTAATATAGCCATCTTGAATATATTTATTCTTCCTAGCCAAGAAAAAGGTATATTCTTCCATCTCATTATATCTTTTTCAATTTCCCTTAAAAATGGATTGTAGTTTTCATTATATAAGTCCTTTACATTCTTTGTTATGTTTATTCTTAAGTATTTCATTTTTTTTGTTGCAATCGTGAACGGGATTATTCTTTTGAGTTCGTTCTGAATTGTTTCATTGTTGGCATATAGAAAGGCTATTGACTTCTGTATGTTAATTTTGTATCCTGCGACCTTACTGTATTGGCTTATTATTTCTAGTAGTCTTTTTGTGGATTCTTTGGGGTTTTCAATGTACAGGATCATATCATCTGCAAAAAGTGATACCTTTACTTCTTCTTTTCCAATATGGATGCCTTTTATTTCTTTGTCTTGTCTGATTGCTGTGGCGAGAACCTCTAGTACCACATTAAATAAGAGTGGAGAGAGTGGACAACCCTGTCTTGTTCCTGATTTAAGGGGGAAAGCCTTCAGTTTAGTGCCATTTAATATGATGTTAGCTGATGGTTTATCATATATGGCCTTTATCATGTTGAGATATTTTCCTTCTATACCCATTTTGTTGAGAGTCTTAAACATAAAATTGTGTTGTATTTTATCGAAAGCCTTTTCTGCGTCTATTGATAAGATCATGTGGTTTTTGTTCTTTGTTTTGTTGATATGGTGTATTACGTTAACCGTTTTACGTATGTTGAACCATCCTTGAGATTCTGGGATGAATCCCACTTGATCATGATGTATTATTTTTTTAATATGTTGTTGTATTCAATTTGCTAGTATTTTGTTTAGTATTTTAGCATCTGTATTCATTAGAGATATTGTTCTGTAGTTTTCTTTTTTTGTGCCATCCTTGCCTGGTTTTGGTATGAGGATTATGTTGGCCTCATAAAATGTGTTTGGAAGTATTGCTTCTTCTTCAAGTTTTTGGAAGACTTTGAGTAGAATAGGAACCAAGTCTTCTTTGAATGTTTGATAAAATTCGCTGGTATAGCCGTCAGGGCCTGGACTTTTATTTTTGGGGAGGTTTTTAATGGTTTTTTCTATTTCTTCTCTACTGATAGGTCTGTTTAGGCTTTCTGCTTCTTCTTGACTCAGTCTAAGAAGGTTGTATTGTTCTAGGAATTTATCCATTTCTTCTAGGTTGTTGAATTTAGTGGCATAAAGTTTTTCATAGTATTCTACAATAATTCTTTGTATATCTACGGTGTCCGTGGTAATTTCTCCTCTTTCATTTTGGATTTTGTTTATATGAGTTCTTTCTCTTTTTTCCTTGGTAAGTCTTGCCAAGGGTTTGTCAATTTTGTTGATCTTTTCAAAGAACCAGCTCCTTGTTCTATTAATTTTTTTTATAGTTTTTCTGTTCTCTAATTCATTTATTTCTGCTCTGATTTTTATTGTCTCCTTTCTTCGGCTAGTTTTGGGTTGTCTTTGTTCTTCTTTTTCTAGTTCCTTAAGGTGGGAAGTTAAGTGGTTCACTTGGGCTCTCTCTTGTTTGTTCATATATGCCTGAAGTGATATGAACTTCCCTCTTATCACTGCTTTTGTTGCATCCCATAGATACTTATATGTCGTATTGTCATTTTCATTAGTCTGTATATATCTTTTGATCTCTGTACTTATTTCTTCATTGACCCATTCATTTTTTAAAAGTATGTTGTTTAGTTTCCACATTTTTGTGGGATTTTTTTCCTCTTTTTTGCAGTTGAATTCTAGTTTTACGGCTTTATGATCAGAAAATATGCTTGGTACAACTTCAATTTTTCTGAATTTGCTGATGTTGTTTTTGTGGCCCAACATATGGTCAATTCTTGAGAATGATCCATGTACACTGGAGAAAAATGTATACTCAGTCACTTTAGGATGAAATATCCTGTAGATGTCTATCATATCCAGATGCTCTAGTGTTTTGTTTAAGGCCACTATATCTTTGCCAATTCTCTCTTGGGATGACCGATCTAGAGCCGTCAGCGGTGTATTGAGGTCTCCAAGTATAATTTTATTTTTGTCAGTTTTTCTTTTAAGATCAATAAGTAGCTGTCTTATATATTTTGGTGCTCCTTGGTTTGGTTCACATATATTAAGTATTGTTATGTCTTCTTGATTCAGAGTCCCCTTAGCCATTATGAAATGGCCATTTTTATCTCTGAATACTTTTCCTGTCTTGTAGTCAGCATTATCCGATATGAGTATTGCTACACCTGCTTTTTTTTGGATGTTATTTGCTTGGAGTATTGTTTTCCAGCCTTTCACTTTGAATTTGTTTTTATCCTTGTTACTTAGATGAGATTTCTGTAGGCAGCATACAGTTGGATTTTCGTTTTTAATCCATTCTGCTACTCAGTGCCTTTTTATTGGTGAGTTTAATCCATTTACATTTAGTGAAATTATTGATACTTGTGAGTTCCTTATTGCCATTTTATATCTTGCTTTCTGTTAGTTTTGTGTCTTCTTTGATCCTTCTCTTTCGTTTTTCTCTCTTTTGTTTTTATTTGGTTGTATTCCATACATCTTTCCTCTGTTGTTATCTTTTTTATCTCATGTGCTTCTGTGGTGGTTTTTTCAATGGTGGTTACCTTTGAGTAATGAAAAGGGTCCCTACCCTGTTCATTGTAGTGAACTATTTTGTGAGTACTTTTGCACTCCATCGTCCTTTGCTACTGTTAATCTCCATCTTCTCCTCCTCTTTCTTTTTGTTGTTGTCACAGTTTAAATTTGGTTTTATTGTCTTCTTCTTGGAGCTTTTACTTGTGGCTCTGTTTTTTTTTGTTCTTTGTATCTGATTGGAGAACCCCCTTTAGTAATTCCTGGAGTGGGGGTTTTCTGATGATAAATTCCCTCATCTTTTCTGTATCTGTGAATGTTTTTATTTCTCCTTCATATTTGAAGGATAGCTTTGATGGGTATAGTATTCATGGCTGAAAGTTCCTCTCTTTCAAGACTTTAAATATTGGGGTCCACTCTCTTCTAGCTTGTAGAGTTTCTGCTGAGAAATTTGATGATTATCTAATGGGCCTTCCTTTATATGTTGTATTCTTCTTTTCCCTGGCTGCCTTGAGAATTTTTTCTTTGCTGTTGGTTTGTGTCAATTTCATTATGATATGCCTTGGAGTAGGTTTGTTGGGGTTAAGAAAACTCGGTGTTCTGTTTGCTTCTTGAATTTGAGGCTTTAGTTCTTTCCATAGGCTTGGGAAGTTCTCATCTATTATTTGTTTGAGTATGTTCTCCATTCCATTTTCTCTCTATTGTCCCTCTGATATACCTATTATTCTTATGTTATTCTTTTTGATGGAGTCAGATAATTCTTGTAGGGCTATCTCATTTTTTTTAATTTTTGAGTCTCTTTCTTCTTCTCTCTATTGTGCCTCAAGTTGCTTGTCTTCTATTTCACTAATCCTCTCTTCTATCTGACCTGTTTTATTAGGTAAGCTTGTTACTTCTTTTTTCAGCTCGTGATTTGAGTTTTTCATCTATGATTTGTTTTTATAGTTTCAATTTCCTTGGACATGTATTCTTTGTGTTCATTGAATTGTTTTCTGAGCTCCCTAAATTGCCTTTCTGTGTTTTCATGTATATCTCAGAGGATTTTTAGGATTTCTATCTTGAATTCTCTGTCATTTAGCTCCAAGGTTACCAATATATTAAATTTTTTCTCCATAGATTTTTCCTCATCTAGCTGTGTTACCTCTCTTTCTTTTGTATCCATGATATTCGATTTTCTCTTCCTTAATGGCATCTGGGGGTGGTTTTGTTGATAATATTAATGAGATTTAATAAAGAATAAAAAGTTAAAAAAATTAAAAATTGAATAGAGTTGTTTTTTTTAAAAAAATTAATAATGAAATAAAGAAAAATAAAATAAGATAAAAATTTTTAAGAAAAGGAAATTATTCCCCCCCTCGTTTTTTCCTCTCCTCTCCCCTTTTTCCTGAGAAAATCGTGTGGTGAACTGTGAATTATAACAAACAATGCCTGTGATGGAGGGCCTGAATTGGGGAAAAGTAATAAAGGGCCAAAAAAAAAAAAAAAGAAAAGAAAAAAAAGGGGGGTTATGGACCCACAAAAAGCAAATAAGGAAAAAATTTGGGTCAAGAATAAAATGATTTGCTTTTAGGTGTTGGTTGTCTAAGAGTTATGATGAAAGGAATATGAGGAAAATGGAAAAATGGGGGGACAAATTAAAAAAATACTGTTGTATTTAGTGGAAAAGAACTAGATAAAATGGAGACCCAGGGATGGGAGCACTGCTAGTGAGTTAAAAAGGTGAAGTAAAAACCCCCCAAAATGCCACAAACATAAGTTTGAGTCCCAGATAAGATAATTTGTTTGTTATTGAGGATTGAATGAGAGGAGATGTAAAGGAGAAAGGAAGAAACTAATATAGAGGGAGAAAAGAAAGAGAGAGAGAGAAAAAAAGAAGGAACCACTAAAAGAAGATAAAAGAAAGGAGAGAGAGAGAGAGTTAAGTGTTTTGGAGTGCAACCCTCATAGAGAGAAAGGAAGAGGAGAGAAAAGATAATGGGAGATGTAACACTTATGGGTAGTGTAGTTCAAGGAGAGGAGAGAGTAAGACCGGCAGAGAATTAATCGGCCAAATTGGAGGAGGAAAAAAAGTATCAAGAATGAAGATAAGAGAAACAAATGAACAAATATAATAAAATGGGATAGGTTATAAAGTCTGCAGATTATTCTTGATTTTGAGAGGTTATCTTCTTGCTTTTTCTTTTCTCTCCTTCTTCCTGGTTGGTGACTCTGTACCCCAGGTTCTGCCCCTTTGGCACGCTCAGGTAGAGGTTTGTAGTAGATAAGTCTCTATGGCAATGTCATGTATTGTGCTTTAGTCTCGTTGGGAGTTGAGGCTCATTAGCATTTATAGGCTCCGACAGTGAGAGAGTCCGTGTTTCTGGAGCCTTTCTCCTAGTCTTTCCTTCCTCAATTAGTAGCCTGATAATCCAGCTATGGGGTTGCTGCTGCCTCTGCCTGGATAGTAAGAGGCTCAAAGAGCTGGCAAGTCCGCACTCTATTCCCACTCAGCACAGGGCTCTGGATAAGGCTCAGTCAGTCAGAGCTGCTAGCATAATCAGGCGGGTTTTCCGCCCACTCAAAGACCTCTGGCTCTGCCACTCTGTCCAGTAACACAGGCGGGCGCCCACTTCCGGGGCGCTTGGAGGAAACTCTCATTCACTATCTGCGTGCGCAGACCAGCATATCCGGCCAGCAGTCTCGCCCTCTGAGTGAAACCCCCAACCGCATGGAAAAGTTGCAGCGTTGGAATTTGCTCTTGCTCCGTCCCCATGCGTGGCTTTTACAAGGCGCTGGGGCAGCCCGAGATTCCGCTTTTGTCCACACAAAGGCCCCTGACTCTGCCCCTCTGTGCGGTAACACGGGTGCGCACTGCTGAGGCACTCGGAGGAATTGCTCACTACCTATCTGCGCGCACACACCAGGATATGAGGCCGGCCGCATTTCCCTCTGAGTGAAACCCTCACCAGCACGGAAAATTTCCACCGTTGGAATTAGTTCTCGCTCCCTCCCATGTGCGGCTTTCCCAGGGCGCTGGGGCTGTCCAGAGATTCTGCTTTTGGCCCACAGAAAGGCCTCTGACCCTGCCTCTCTGTGAGGTTACACGGACACCCACTTCCGGGGCTTAGGAAGAAATCTCTCGCCCACTATCTGCGCACCGACTAGGAGAACGGGTAAAATGGCTGCCCTGCTTGTCTTTCTTTCTTTGGGTTTGGCGCGAGTGTTACCTTGTATTGCCCGGGTTGCCACAGGATCAGTTTTTCCTCGGCTAGGATCTCCGGGCCACAGCCTGGTTCAGCCGTTTGTGCCGCGGCCTGGATCTATTCACCCCTTTTGCCTGCCTCAGTTTCTATATTCACAGTTACCAGAGAAAGCCGCCCTGTTTAGGTTAGTGAGGAAGGCGGAGCATTTCTTACTCCCTATTTCCTTCAGGGTTTGGTTATATATTTAGCCAATTTTTCACTCGACCATACCTTCGGGTGTATTGCGAAGCATCTGGAGGCTCCAAGTATAGGTTTTTCTGTTTCTGGTTGAAGATCTTGTTGAGTTTTGGGGGAGATTTATCGGTATCGCTTCCTACTCCGCCATTACTCTGACGTCATCTCCTGCTTTAATTTTTAATTTTTCTTTTCTTTTGTGAACTTTAAGATGCCTTTTTTCTTCTTTTTCTAGTTTTTTAAGATGTGATGTAAAATTGTTTACTTGTAATTTCTCTTGTTTCTTGATATAAGCCTGTAATGATATAAACTTTCCTCTTATTTTTACTTTTGCTGCATACCAAAAATTTTGATATATTATGTTATTATTTTCAAATACCTCTCAATCTCTGTTTTTATTTGCTCTTTGACCTAGCTTATTTTTAGAAGTATGTTGTTTAATTTCCACATTTTTGTGAGTTTGTTCACTTATTTTTTCAGTTGAATTCTGATTTCAATTCCTTATGGTCAGTAAATATGCTTGGTATAATTTTAATCCTCCTGAATTTGTCGATGCTTGATTTGTGGCCCAACATATGATTTATCATTGAAAATGTACCATGAACACTCGAGGAGAATGTATAATATTATAATTTGGGGTGATATGTCTTATAAATTTCTATTATGTCTATTTGGTTTAGTGTGTTATTTAAGACCAATATTTTTTTATTAATTTTTTGTTTGGATAACATCTAAATTCTTCAAAAGTGTGTAAAGTTTTCCAAGTATGATTGTGTTTTTGTTTTCTTTTATTTTTAGATCAGTTAGTAGATGTCATATATTTTGATGTTTCCTGGTTCAGTGCTGGTATATTAAGAAGCGTTTTGTCTTCTTGATACAATATTCCCTTTATCATTATAAAAATTTTTTCTTCGTCTCCAGTACCTTTTTTATCTTGAAGTCAGCATTGTCAAATGTAAGTGTAGTTACACCTGCTTTTTTTTTGGGGGGGGATATTGTTTTCTTGGAGAATCTTTTTCCAACTTTTCACTTTAACTTTATTTTGTTGTTGGAGCTCAGATATGTTTTGAAGGCAGCATATTGTTAGATTTTGTTTTTTTTTTATCTAATCTGTTCATCTGTGTTTCTTTATTGGTGAGTTCAGTTTATTTACATTTAGGGTAATTTTTATGCTTGGAGATTTCTTATAGTCATTTTAAGTTTTATTTTCTGGTAGCTCTTTGTTTCATTTTGTACCTTTGTGTTTCTGTCATCTGTTTTAGTGTGGTGGTATTTCATACTTCTACATTAAAAAAACTTGTATATTTCACTAGTGTATTTTTCTGCATGGCTGCCATTAGGTTATTAATATTAAAATGTTCATATGTACAAGATCGTTTTGTCTTATGAATGCTTCTGCACTCCATCCTGCTTTGCTACTGCAGGTTCTTTTCTCTCCACTTTTATGTAATTGTTGTCACAGGTTTTACCTTTTTTTTTATTTTGACCTTCTTGGAGCTTTTGCTTGTAGTTTTATTTGTTTTGTTCTTTGTGTCTGGTCAAATAATCCTGTTAAGTATTTTCTGCAGTGGGGTTTTTTCTGGTGATAAATTCCCTCAGCTTCTATATATCTGCAAATATATATATATTCTATTTGAAAGATAACTTTGATGGATATAGTATTCTTGGCTGGTAATTTTTCTCTTTAAATACTTTGAATGTGTGGGTCTACTCTCTTCTTTTTTTTGCCACTCTCTTCTTGCCTTAGAGTTTCTGCTGAGAAGTCTGACGATAACCTAATGGACTTGCCTTTATATGTTATGTTCTTATTTTCTCTAGCTGCCTTAAAGAGTCTTTCTTTGTCATTGATTTCTGACAATTTATTATGATGTGTCTTGTAGGTTTATTTGGGTTGAGATAACTCAGTGTTTTGTTTTCTTCTTGGATTTGAGACTCTTACTCTTTCTATTGCTCCTGGCAATTCTCAATTATTTTTTGAATAGTCTCTCCATTCCTTTCTACTTCTCTTTTTCTGATATACCCATTAATCTTATATTGCTCTTTGTGATGAAATCTAACAATTCTTGTAGAGCTTTCTCTCTCTCTCTCTCTCTCTCTCTCTCTCTCTCTTTAAATTCATGAGTCTCTCTCCTCTTCTGTCTATAGTATCTATAGTTGCCTGTCTTTCATGTTACTGTTTACTTTTCCTATCTGGATCATTCTATTAGCTAAACTTGCTCCCTCAGTTTTCAGTTCATGTATTGAGTTCTTCATCTGTTTTTTTAAAGTTTCAGTCTTTTTGGTGAGCTTGTTAAATTGCCTATATATGTTTTCTCCCATCTCATTGAGTATTTTCAGAACTTCAATTTTTAAATTTGCTATCATTTAACTCTAGTGTTTTTTTCTATTGAGATTTGTTTCTGAATATTTTTTATTTTTTTAACTACGTGTCTGTTTTGTATAGACGTCATTTTCAATTCTTTTCTTCATTGATAGCACTGGAGAATGGTATTTTTAAGAACACTAACAAAATATCAACTAAAAATAAAATGAAAATTAAAAAGGGTATTATAGAAATTTAAAAAGATTACAAACAATAAAGAAAAACCACAGAAAACAAAGATTAAAACCCCAAAAATGTTAAAAAGAAATAATACCTTCAAAAATAAATAAAAACTATAAAAATGAAAGAAAATATGGTTCAGAAGAGAAAAAAAGAATAAGAATAAATATGATAAAAAGGAAACAAAAAAGGAGACATAAATATTGGTTTTGAGAGGTTACTGTTTGATTCCAATATATGTCCCAATATTACAAGTTTTAGCTCTGTGAAATTCTTGACTGTCTTCTGCTGAGATGTCATTTTCTCAATAATTTAGGCAGAGCCACAGTTATTTTGGTGGATGGGATGTTCTGAGGGACTTACGCTTTTGGCTTTAACACTTTAAGGCTTTAGGGCTCTAACAATAGTGATCACAGGCCTCCAGGCACTCCTACCCATGTATCCACAGACCAGGTGAACAGATACAGAGCACCTCTGCTCTTCATGGGACATAATTTCTTTTGAGCTATGTGGTTTGTCTCTGCCACTTTGCATCCCTGTGAGTGAGGGAGGTGAGATCTCAAAGGCTGGGGAGCCACATTTCAGTTCTCTCTGTCTCTGCTGATTGTGAGCTACAGGAAGAGCATAAGAACACTGGCTGTGACCCTGTGATCTGTAGCCTCTTGTTTATTTCTCCCTCTGCTCCTCTATCTCACCACTCTGGCCAGCAGAAAGAGACCCAATATCTTTGGATTTCCCTCTCTGTACTCCTCAGACAAAACTCAGAGAGCCTGAGTTTTTCTCTTCCCTCTCATTCAGTCACTTTCGGTTTGTCTCCTCTCCAGATCTGATCATGAGTGCAGTTTATCTTCTGCCCCCCTTTTCAACACTTTGTATCTTTAGTCATTTTGGTGCATGAATCTTTTAGGTGTGCCAGCGAGACCAGTTGAATATCTTTTGCTGTGTTATAGTTGTTCAGTTTGATGAAATTTCAAGAGGAGAAATCAGAAATATCTCTCATGCTGCTAATACTCTAATGTCATCCCAATTTTATCCCTTTGTACAGGGGGCTCTTCAGTTTATGACACAGTTTCATTCCTAGAACAGTAATGTAACCCGAATTTTAGTATACGTCAAAACACACCCTAGCCTAAACCACTTACTGATCCTAACACAGTTGTAAAATCATAATCTAGAACATAAAAACACAACTAAGCCACAGAAAAAAAGGAGAATGACATAGATATACTGTCCTGTACACTATTATAGTAACAAAAAGTTGACAAAAAATGAGTGTAAAAAAATCCTTACTTTTATTCCTGTGGTTGGCTTTCACACTGGAAGGGGCATTGCAAAGTGGGAGAGAGTGACCTATTGAGAAGAGGAAGGTGGAGAAGCAGGAAACCTTCAGAAGCTTCAGGAGATGCTGAGTCAAGTGAATCAAGATTGACTAAGAAAGATGCAGGAGACATTGGAGATGATTCTACATGTACTACAGGTGTTTTATCTTGGGAAACAGCTGATGTAAAGGGTACAGGATCTGTTACAGGCCTCTTTACCTTCTTAAAGAATTGTTCCAGGCTAGTTTGGAAGTTTGATAACTTCTTCTTTTCCAGATTCTGCCTATATTATTGCAAGGCATCCATAACAGCTTTGTAGACCTTACTGAATCTGTCATAACTGGGGTCCTCAGCCTGAAATTTTGCCAACCCACCCTCTACCATAGAAAAACCTCTGCCAAACCCTTGGTTTTAAATCTCTTCAGTTCTGGGGTTTCTATACTTACTCTTCAATCAGCTGCTTTTCCAGCTATTAAAGTCCTCAGCATACAGCTCCTTCCCATGTGATATCATTACATTGTAATATCCTCATCCTCCACCTCCAAATTAAGCTGTTTATCCATGGCAACAACTTTTTCTGTTATAGCCTCCACTGGATCTTCAAAGCCATGGAAGTTGTAAACAAACTGGGGACACAGTTTTTTTCCACATACCATTTAAGTTTGCTCACCCCACTTCTTCTCAGGCAAAAGCAATGTTTTGTTTGACATTGTAAATGTTATAAGACTTCCAAAAATTGCTAGGGCAGACATTCAAGTTGAGGAGAGAGTGCGCTAGTGACTCTTCCTGGGATTGCAGACATGAAGCTAGCACAAATGGCAGACCCCAGCAGAGATGGGCAAGCGGGTTGCCTGTAGAGTCTGGCACCAGAGCAGCTTTGGGCTTTGTTCACTCCTGGTTCTGAGATCGCGGGCATTGTGCGACTCACTCCACCTGGCATTTTGTGAAGAGCGGGGCTTGGCTAGAGACTGTTTGCAATGGACTTTTGTGTGGGCTGTAGCCAGAGTTTCTGTGTGATTTCTGCTCCCCAACCGACAGCGCAAGAAGTACACTAGGGACAGGTTGTCTAGGCCTGGATCTGTCCAAGTGCAGCACCTCAGCCAGCCAATACAGGTTACAAAGCACATTCCCATGAAGCAGACCTGCAGAAGTGATGGGGGCTGGGCACTGGACCAGGCATGCAAGCATCTTGCTGCAGGGTACCAAACTGCACAAGGGAGAGGCCTCTGGAGATCAGACCCACAGAATGCTAAGGCAAACTAGACATACTTGGGGTCACTTAGAAAGGAGCCTGACCAGAAATCAGCTCACTGCTCTGCCTGCTTACACTGGCAGCTCTGGCTGAAAAAGCCTTACCCAGAACTGTGCTTTGAGTGGACTTGGTGGTTCTTAGGGCTTCTTGCTCTGTAGGCAGTGGCTGGGACAACTTCCTGCCAGCCGATATGCATTACAAAGCACATTCCCACAGAGCAGACCTCAGAAAGCACTGCAGATGTTGGGTGAACTGGACTGTGGGTTTTCCAAACAGGACATAAGGGAGAAGCCTGTTGAGACTAGACCCGCAGAGTGCTGAGGCAAACTAGACATACCTGGAGACCCTTAGAAAGAAGCTTGACCAGAAGTCAGTTCACTGACCTGCATGCTTATTATGGTGGCTCTAGTTGACAAAGCCTTACCCAGAGCTCTGCTTTGAGCAGATCTGGAAGAGGGACTTGGCAAGATTTTGGGCCTCTTACTCTGCAAGCAGTGGCTGGGGCATCTTCCCACCAGCCGATACAGTTTATACAAAGACACATGAAAAGCTATCAGCTCCCAGCCTTGCTGCTTACACTAGTGGCTCTGGTTGGCAAAGACTTACCCAGAACTGTGCAAGCAGTGGCTGGGGCATCTTCCCACCAGCCGATACAGGTTATACAAAGACACATGGAAAGCAATCAGCTCCCAGCCTTGCTGCTTACACTAGTGGCTCTGGTTGGCAAAGACTTACCCAGAATTGTGCTTTGAGAGGGTTGGAGGGAGGACTTGGCAGCTCTTAGCCTCTTGTTCTGCAAGCACGAGCTGGGGTAACTTCACAGCTGGGTCCCCAGGCTGCTGGTTCAGGAAGGAGAGATGTGGGGAGACGCACCAGGAAAACTGACTATCTCATTGTCAGAGCCTGCAAATGCTAACAAGCACCACCTACCAACAAAACTGAGGACTAGTTTATGTTATCACCATAGTGACACATCAATTTCAAATCTCTACTCAAGAGAGCCACAGGGGCAAAACATGGGTTACAGCACCACTGGCCAAAAAAAAAAAGAAAAAAGAAAAAAGAAGATAACCTCTAAAAACCAGTAAAAATCATATTTTTTATAACTTTTTTCCATTTTTTCTTGTATTTTTTATCCTTTTTTTTCCACCTTGGTCATTTTATCCTCTTTGTTTCATTCTTTTCTTTTATTTTGAACTTTATTACCCATAGGTCTTATATTCTCCATTCTTCCTTTCTTTTTCTATGAGGATTACATTTCAAAAACATTAACTCTTTTTTTTAAAATTAATTTTAATAGGATGACATTGATAAATCAGGGTACATATGTTCAGAGAAAACATCTCTAGGTTATTTTGACATTTGATTATGCTGCATTTCCATCACCCAAAGTCCAATTGTCTTCCCTCACCTTCTAACTGGTTTTCTTTGTGCCCCTCCCATCCCCCAAACCCCTCCCTCCCCTCTCCCCCAACCCTTAACCACTACACTCTTGTCCATGTCTCTGAGTCTCATTTTTATGTCCCACCTATGTATGGAATCCTACAGTTCTTAGTTTTTTCTGATTTGCTTATTTCGCTCAGTATAATGTTATCAAGGTCCATCCATGTTGTAAATGATCTGATGTCATCATTTCTTATGGCTGAGTAGTATTGCATAGAATATATGTATCAAAGCTTTTTAATCCACTCATCTACTGATGGACACATGGGATGTTTCCAGATCTTCGCTATTGTGAACAATGCTGCCATCAACATGGGGGTTCATTTCTCTTTTCAAGCAGTGCTATGGTGTTCTTGGGGCATATTCCTAAAAGTGGTATAGCTGGGTCAAAAGGCAGTTTGATTTTTAATTTCTTTTTTATTTATTCATTTTAGAAAGGAGAGAGAGAGAGAGAGAAACAGAGAGAGAGAACGGGGAGGAACAGGAAGCATCAACTCCCCCATGTGCCTCGACCAGGCAAGCCCAGGGTTTTGAACCGGCGACCTCAGCATTTCCAGGTTGACGCTTTATCAACTGCGCCACCACAGGTCAGGCCGATTTTTAATTTCTTGAGGAATCTCCATACTGTTTTCCACAGTGGCTGCACCAGTCTGCATTCCCACCAGCAGTGCAGGAGTGTTCCATTTTCTCCACATCCTCACCCGCACTTGTTCTGTGTTGTTTTGTTGAGGAGCGCCATTCTGACTGGTCTGAGGTGGTATCTCATTGTGGTTTTAATTTGCATTTCTCTAATCATTAGTGATGTTGAGCATTTTTTTTTGTATGCCTATTGGCCATCTGTATGTCCTCTTTGGAGAGTGTCTATTCATTTCTTTGGCCCATTTTTTGATTGGATTGTTTGTCTTCCTGGAATTGAGTTTTACAAGTCCTTTATAAATTTTGGTTACTAACCCCTTATCAGACATATTGTCAAATATATTCTCCCATTGTGTCGTTTGTCTTTTTATTCTGTTCTTATTGTCTTTAGCTGTGCAGAAGCCTTTTAGTTTCATATGGTCTCATTTGTTTGTCCTGTCTTTTATTTTACTTGCCCGTGGAGATAAATCAGGAAATATATTGCTACGAGAGATGTGAGAGAGCTTACTGCCTATGTTTTCTTCTAAGATGCATATGGTTTCACGGCTTACATTTAAGTCTTTTACCCATTTTGAGTTTATTTTTGTGAATGGTGTAAGTTGGTAGTATAGTTTTATGTTTTTCAGGTAGCTGTCCAATTTTTCCAACATCATTTATTAAAGAAGATGTCTTTACTCCATTGTATGATCTTATCTCCTTAGTCAAATATCAGTTGTCCATAGAGCTGTGGGTTTATTTCTGGGTTTTCTTTTCTGTTCCACTGATCTATATGCCTGCTCTTATTCCAGAACCAGGCTGTTTTGAGTACAATGGCCTTGTAGTATAACTTGATATCCAGAATTGAGATACCTCCCACTTTATTCTTCCTTTTCAAGTTAGCTGAGGCTATTTTGGTTCTCTTTTGGTTCCATATAAAGTTTTGGAATATGTGTACTATATCTTTACAGTAAGTCATTGGTATTTTAATCGGTATTGCATTGAATTTATAAATTGCTTTGGGTAATATAGACATTTTAATGATGTTTATTCTTTCTACCCATGAGCATGGTATATGCTTCCACTTGTTTGTATCTTCCCTGATTTCTATTATCAATGTTTTATAATTTTCAGAGTAAAAGTCTTTAATCTCCTTGGTTAAATTTATTCCTAGGTACTTTATTTTTGGTTGCAATGGAAAAGGGAATTGCTTCATTAATTTCTCTTTCTGACAGTTCATTGAAATGTATAAAAATGCCTCTGAGCCTGACCAGGTGGTGGTACAGTGGATAGAGCATCAAACTGGGATGCAGAGGACCCAGGTTCAAGACCTCGAGGTCACCAGCTGGAACGTGGGCTCATCTGGTTTGAGCAAAAGCTCACCAACTTGGACCCAAGATCACTGGCTCGAGCAAGGAGTTACTCAGTCTGCTGAAGGCCCATGGTCAAGGCACATATGAGAAAGCAATCAATGCACAACTAAGATGTCTCAATTCACAATGAAAAACTAATGATTGATGATTCTTATCTCTCCGTTCCTGTCTGTCCCTGTCTATCCCTCTCTCTGACTCTCTCACTGTCTTTATTTAAAAAATGCCTCTGATTTCTGAGTATTAATTTTATATTCTGCCACCTTGCTGAATTCCTTTATCAGGTCTAGTTGTTTTTCACTGAGCCTTTAGGGTTTTCTATATACAATATCATATCATCTGCAAATAATGAAAGTTTCACTTCTTCTTTTCCAATTTGGATGCCTTTGATTTTTTTTTCTTTTCTGACTGCTGTGTAGGACTTCCAGAACTATGTTGAATAAGACTGGTGAAACAGGGCACCCCTGCTTTGTTTCTGATCTTAAGGGGATTGCTTTTAATTTTTCCCCTTTGAGTATGATGTTGACTGTGGGTTTGTTATAGATGGCCTTTATCATATTGAGGTGTGTTCCCTGTATTCCCACTTTGCTGAGAGTTTTGATCATGAGTGGGTGCTAGATTTTATCAAATGCTTTTTATGCATCTATTGAAATTATCATGTGGTTTTTCTCCTTCCCTGTGTTTATGTGATGAATCATATTGCTAGATTTGCGAATATTGTACCAGCCTTGCCTCCCCAGAATAAATCCCACTTGATCATGGCGTATGATTTTTTTCATATATCGCTGGATCTGGTTTGCTAATATTTTGCTGAGGATTTTAGCATCTAAATTCATCAGGGATATTGGCCTATACTTTTCTTTCTTTGTGTTGTCTTTGCATGGTTTTGGAATCAGAATTATACTCGCCTAATAAAAGGAGCTTGAAAGTCTTCTTGCCTCTTGAATTTTTTGAAATAGCTTCTGAAGGTTAGGAGTTAATTCTTCTTTGAATATTTGGTAGAATTCACTTGTGAAGACATCAGGCACAAGACTTTTCTTTTTGGGGAGTTTTTTGATAACTGTTTCGATCTCATTTGTTGTAATCAGTCTGTTTAGGTTTTCTGATTCTTTCAGATTAATTTTTGGAAGATTATATGTTTCAAGGAATTTGTTCATTTCATCTAGGCTGTCTAGTTTTTTGGTGTACAGTTTTTCATAGTATTTTCTTACAATATTTTGTATTTCTGTGTGTCAGTTGTTATTTCTCTACTTTCATTTCTAATTTTATTTATTTGAGTCCTCCCTTTTTTTTCTTGGTGAGTCTGATTAAAGGTTCATCAATTTTGTTTATCTTTTCAAAAAAACAGCTCCTGGTTTCATTGATCCTCTGTATTCTTTCTTTAGCCTCTATGCCATTTATTTCTGCTCTGATTTTTATTATTTTTTTCCTTTTACTAGATCTCGGCTTTACTTGCTGTTATTTTTTTTGTTATTTTAGATGCAGGGCCAAGTTGTTTATTTGAGCTTTTTCTAGCTTCTTGAAGTATGCCTGTAGTGCTATAAACTTTCCTCTTAGGACTGCTTTTGCTGTGTCCCATAGATTTTGAGTTGAAGTATACTCATTATCGTTTGTTTCTAGGAATTTTTTAATTTCTTCTTTTATCTCATTGTTTACCTATTTGTAATTTAATAACATGCTATTTAGTTTCCAAGTGTTTGAGTATTTTTCATTTTTTCTTTTATGATTGATTTCTAGTTTTATGCCATTGTGATCAGAGAAAGTGCTCGATATGATTTCAATCTTTTCAAATTTGTTGAGACTGCTTTTGTGCCCTAACAAGTGATCTTTTCTAGAGAATGTACCATGAGCACTTGAAAATAATGCATATTCTACTTCTTGAGGATGAAAGGTTCTGAAGATATCTATTAAATCGAGTTGATCTATTATGTCCTTTAAGTCTGCTGTTTCTTTGTTAATTTTCTTTCTTAAGGATCTATCTAGTGATGTTAGTGGGGTATTGTAATCCCCTACTATTATAGAATTGCTGTTGATCTCACCCTTTAAATCCAAAAAAGTCTGCTTTATATATTTAGGTGCTCCTATATTAGGTGCATTTATATTTAAGGTTATTATTGATATGTAATTTTTATTGCCATTTTATTCTTTAAAACTGTATTTCTCTTTTGCTATATTCTTTTTCTCCTTTGATCAGTTCACAACAGGCCCCTTAGCATTTTTGCAGTCTTTGTTTTTTGTAGTGAATTTCTTGAGTTTTTTTTTTCTCTGGAAAGCTTTTTGTTTCTCCTATTTTAAATGATAGCCTTGCTGGAGAAAGTAGTCTTGGTTGTAAGCTCTTGTTCTGCATTTCTTTAAATGTTTCTTGCCATTCCCTTCTGTCCTCAAGTTTTGCTGTTGAGAAGTTGGAAGTTATTCTTATGGGGGCTACTTTGTAGGTGATAGTCTTTTTTTCTCTAGCATCTTTATTATTTTCTCTTTATCACTTAGTTTTGGTATTTTAATTATGATGTGCCTTGGTGTAGATTTCTTTGGGTTTCTCTTTAATGGAGTTCACTGTGCTTCTTGAGCTTGTGAGATGTTTTCCTGCATTAATTGACAGAAGTTTCAGCTATGATATGTTTGAACAAAATTTCTATCCCTTGTTCTTTCTCTTCTTCTTCAGGAACACCTATGATGCAGATGTTATTTCTCTTCATGTTGTCACAGAGCTTTCCTAGATTTTCCTCAGACTTTTTGAGTCTCTTTTCTTTTTTCTGCTCAGCTTCCATGCCTTTATTTATCTTGTCCTCTAACTCACTGATTCAATTCTCAGCTTCATCCATTCTGCTTTTAATTCCTTCCATTGTGTTCTTCATTTCTGATATTGTATTTGTCATTTCTGACTAATTCTTTTTTATTATTTCAATGTCCTTTTTTATATTTGCTATCTCTTTATTTAGGTGTTTGTAATGACCATCTATTGTTCTTCTAATATCTTTGAGCATCCTAACAATCATTATTTTAACTCTGCATCTGGTAATTTGGTTATATCTGACTTATTATAGTCTCTGGGGCTGCAGGCTGGGGCTTTGTTCCTGGGAATCAAGACCCTCCCCTGTCTGCTAAACTCACTTCCTGCTACGTGAGTCTCTCCTGGCTTCGGTTTTCTCTGGGTAGCTGGGCAGCCCTCTACTCATTTCCACATTTCCTACCAGTCTTAGTGTGCCTTCTTTGGTATTCCTTGGTTAAAGAATCCTCATAGTTTAGTCCAAAGTCGGTTTTTCCAAATGACTGTTCTTAAAATTAGTTTGTAATCCACTTTGGTTCTGGGAGGTGGAAGTTGGTACATCTGCCTACACCATTGCCATCTTGTCTCCTCTAAATTTTTTTTGTTCTTTTTTGCTTTTTTTTCTCTTCTTGTTCTTTTCTCTTTCTCTTTTTCTCTCAATCAATTGTCATTCAAAAACCAATTATTTTATTCAGAATTCAATTTTTTTCTTTGTGGCATTTTGTGTGTTTTTCACTTTGCTTTTTATCTATTTATCATGTCCCCCCCAATTCTGGCTCTCCATTCTATGTAGTTTTTGTTCTACTTAACAAAATAAAATTTTCATTTTACACTATTTTTAAAATTTCTTTTCTTTTTCTCTTCTTGTTATTTTCTCTTTCTCTTTTTCTCTCATTCAATTGTCACAAACAAATTATTTTATTCTTGATTCATATTTTTTTCTTTGTGGTATTTTGTGTGTTTTACTTCATTTTTTATACCTTTGTCATTTCCCCCCAACTCAGGCTCTTTGTTCTATGTAGTTTTAGCTCCAGTTAGCACAATCAAATTTTTTTTTCTCACTGTATTTTCTCAATTTTTTCTATCATCTATTAGTGTTATTAACAATACCACTCTCAAAAGCCATTAAGAAAAAAGAAATCAAATATCATGGATATAAAAGACAGAGATGTAGCTCAGATAGATGAGGAAAAATTGATAAAAAAAATTACAATTGCTTGGAAACTTTGGAGATAAATGACAGAGAATTTAAAATTGAAGTCCTAAAAATTCTTAGGAAGATACAAGAAAGCACAGAAAGACAACAGAGGGAGCTCAAATAACAATTCAATAAACAGAAAAAATACATCGCCAAGGAAATAAAAACTATAAAAATAAATCAAACAGAGATAAAAACTCAATTCATAAACTGAAAAACGAGGTAATAAGCTTATTTAATAAAACACACCAGATAGAAGAGAGAATTAGTGACATAGAAGACAGGTAACTAGAGACACTACAGAGAAAACAGGAGAGAGACTCACAAAATTAAAAAAATGAGAAAGCCCTACAGGAATTTTCTGATTCCATCAGAAAGAGCAACATAAGAATAATGAATATATCAGGAGAAAAGAGAGAAAATAAAATGGAGAACATATTCAAAGAAATAATAGACAAGTACTTCCCAAGTCTGTGGAAAAAAGATCAATAAAATTGATAAACCCCTGGCAACACTCACTAAGGAAAAAAGAAAAAGGACTCATATAAACAAAATTCAAAATGAAAGAGGAGAAATTACCACAGATATCATAGATATACAAAGAATTATTGTAGAATACTATGAAAAACTATATGCCACCAAATTCAACAATCTAGAAGAAATGGATAAATTCTTAGAACAATACAGTCTTCCAAGGCTGAGGTATGATGAAGTAGAAAGCCTAAACAGAGCCATAAGCAGAGAGAAAATAGAAACAACTATCAAAAACCTCCCAAAAAATAAAAGTCCAGGGCCAGATGGTATACTAGTGAATTCTACCAAACATTCAAAGATTTGGTTCCTATTCTACTCAAAGTCTTCCAAAAAAATTGAAGAAGAAGCAATACTGCCAAACACATTTTATGAGGCCAACATAACCCTTTTACCAAAGCCTGGAAAGGACAACACAAAGAAAGAAAACTACAGACCAATATCTTTAATAAATAAAGATGCTAAAATATTAAACAAAATACTAGCAAATCAAATACAACAACACATTAAAAAATAATTCATCATTATCAGGTGGGATTCATCCTAGAATCACAAGGATGGGTCAGCATACAGAAAATGGTTAGTGTAATACACCATATCAACAAACCAAAAACAAAAACCATATGATCTTATCAATAGATGCAGAAAAGGCATTCAATAAAATACAACATCACTTTACGTTTAAAACACTCAACAATATTAGTATAGAAGAAAAATATCTCAACATAATAAAGGCCATTTATGACAAACCATCAGCTAACATCATATTAAATGGCATAAAGCTGAGGACTTTTTCCCTAAATTCAGGAACAAGACAAGGTTGTCCACTCTCTCCACTCTTATTCAATGCAGTGCTGGAATTTCTAGCCAGAGCAATCAGAGAAGAGAAAGATATAAAAAGTATTTATATTGGGAAAAAAGAAGTAAAGGTTTCACTTTTTGCAGAGGATAATATTCTATACATTGAAAACTCCAAAGACTCCACAAAGAGACTATTAGAAACAATAAACCAATACAGTAATGTCGCAGGATACAAAATTAATATACAAAAGTCTATTGCCTTCCTATATACCAATAATGAAACATCAAAATACAAAGTCAAAAAATAATCCCCTCATGGTTGAAAGAAAAAAAACTAAAACACTTAGGAATAAACATAACAAAGAATGTAAAGGATGTATATAATAAAAACTACAAAGCATTGTTAAGGGAAATGAAAAAGATACAATGAAATGGAAAAATATTTCTTGTTCTTGGATAGGAAGAAAAAATATAATCAAAATGACTATATTACCCAAAGCAATATACAAATTTAATGCAATTCCCATCAAAATTTCAATATCAAAATATCAGGTTTATATGGAACTATAAAAAACCCTGAATAGCCAGAGCAATCCAAAGGAGAAAAAAAAAACAAAGCTGAGGGTATTACAGTACCTGACTTCAAATTACATTATAGAGTCATGATAATCAAAACAACATGGTATTGGAAGAAAAATAGACACTCAGACCAATGGAACAGAATAGAAAGTCCAGAAATAAAACCTCATATATATGGTCAAATAATCTTTGATAAAGTGACCAACAACACACAATGGAAAAAAGAAAGCCTCTTCAGTAAATGGTGCTGAGAATATTGGAAAGCAATATGCAAAAGAATAAAACTCGACTATAGTTTGTCCCCTTGTACTAAAATTAATTAAAAATGGATCAAAGACCTAAATATAAGACCTGAAACAATAAATTACATAGAAAAAACATAGGTACTATACTCATGGACATTGGCCATAAAGAGCATTTTATGAATTTCACTCCAGGGCAAGGGAAGTGAAGGCAAAGATAAATGAATGGGACTACATCAGACTGAAAAGTTTTTCCACAGCAAAAGAAATTGACAACAAAACAAACAGCCAACTAAATGGGAGATGATATTTTTATACTACAGCACAGAAAAGGGCCAAATATCCAAAATATACAAGGAACTCATAAAACTCAACCACTAACAAGCAAACAATCCAATAAAAATATGGGAAGAGAAATGTGGACACTTCTCCCAGGAAAAATACAAATGGCCAACAGATATTTGAAAAGACGCTCATTTTCATTAGCTATTAGAGAAATGCTAATCAAAATTACAATGAGTGCCTGACCAGGTGGTGGCACAGTGGATAGAGCGTCAGACTGTAATGCGCAGGACCCAGGTTTGAGATTATGAGGTCTCCTGCTTGAGCGCAGGTTCATCTCATTTGACCAAAGCTCACCAGCTTGGACCTTAGGTCATTGGCTTGAGCAAAGGGTTACTCGGTCTGCTGAAGGCTCACAGTCAAAGCACACATGAGAAAGAAATCAATGAACAGCTAAGGTGTCACAACAAAATACTCATGACTGATGCTTCTCATTTCTCTCCATTTCTGTCTGTCTGTATCTATTTATCCCTCTCTCTGACACACGCTCTCTCTCTGTAAAAACAAACAAACAAACAAACAAACAAAAAAGCCCCACCTATATGGGATACCACCTCACACCTGTTAGATGAGCTATTATCAACAAGACAGGTAATAACAAGTGTTGCAGAGGCTGTGGAGAAAAAGAGACCCTCATCCACTGTTGGTGGGAATGTAAAGTAGTACAACCATTATGGAAGAAAGTATGGTGGTTTCTCAAAAGTTTAAAAATAGAACTATCATATGACCCATCAGTCCCTCTACTGGGTATATCCCCCAAAACTCAAACACACTGGTAGCTAAAGACACATGGACCCTCATGTTTATTGCAACATTGTTCATGGTGGCCAAGACATGGAAACAGCCAAAATACCCTTTGGTATATGATTAGATAAAGAAGATGTAGTTCATATACATCATACTATGGAATACTACTCAGCCATAAGAAATGATGACATCGGTTCACTTACAACAACATGGATGGACCTTGATAACATCATACTGAGTGAAATAAGTAAATCAAAAAAAAACTAAGAACTATATGATTTCATACATATGTGGGACATAAAAATGAAACTTAGTGACATGGACAAGAGGGTGCTGGTTCTGGGGGGATGGGGGAGAGGAGAGAGCAGAGGGGCAGAAAGAAAACCAGATAGAAGGTTATGGAAGAAAATTTGACTTTGGGTGATGAGTATGCAACATAATCAAATGTCAAAATAACCTGGAGATGTTTTCTCTGAATCTATGTACCCTAATTAATCAAATCACTTCATTAAAATTAATAAAAAAATTTGTCCGTTGCTTACCCTTCTCATTTGCATCAAGGGTCATACAAAATGTCCTACAGAGGTAGTGAGCCTTGAAAGAGGCAATAACATCTTATTCCATGGGCTGTAAAGGGCCGTGGTATTAGGTGGAAGGTAAACCACATTGACATTAGGGTTAAAGTCTCTCAAATGGCAGGGTGACCAGTGGCATTGTCCAGCACTAGCAACACCTTAAAAGTAGCCCCTTGCTAACACAGTAGTCCTTCACTGCTGGCACAAAATAGCTGGAAAATCACTCCGTCAAAAATCTGAAACATCACTTTTGCCTTCTTGATAGACCTCCAGATGACAGGCAGTTGACCCTCCCAAATTCCCTTTAATGGCTTTGGCTTCTCTGCCTGGTACACCAACAGAAGCTTCAGTTTGAAGTTGCCTGCTGCATTCACCCCAAGAAACAGTCAGTTTCTTCTTGCCAGCTTTATGGCCTATTGTTGTCTTCTCTTCCTTGGGAATGTGCATCCTGTCAGGTATATGCTTCCCAAAAAGGCCTGTCTTATCAACATTAAACAATTATTCAGCACAGTAACCACCCTCTTTAATTAATTCAGCCAACCTATTAGGAAATCCACTTGCTGCTTCATTATCCCCTCTAGCATACTCACCCTGCACTTTAAGGTTATGCAAGTTTGCACGAGCTTTGAAACACATGAACCAACCCCTATTAGCAACAAACTCTTCACTCCCTTCCCCCTTTTCACTTTTTATTGCCTCAAGCAATTATTTAGCCTTCTCCTGAATCAACATTAGACTAACTGGTATATCCGCTGATGCTGGTCTTCCAGCCACAAAACTAGCAATCTCTCCATCTCAGTCATTATGCCACTTTGGTGTTTACTAATCACAGTGATATTATAGGGACTGATCCCTTTGCATGTTCTAGGATACAGTCTTTATTTTTGATATTTGTTTTTACATTAGAGCAGCTAAGGACTAGCACATGGCCAATGTTCATCACTGATTTTTCTTTTTCTGATCTCTTCACTATGTCTAATTTCACTTCTAATAGTGTTGGCTTTCCTCTTCTTTGATGCACTACAACTTGAAGACTGATTTTTATTTAAGAACCATGATAAGAGCCAAAAATTTGCCAAACAAAGCACTGCAAACGAACCACTTATGCTTTCAACTCCAAAGTGACATAGGTAAGCATACTGGGGGACATCAACTCCCTCATTCATATGCCATTTACTGCGTATTCTTCCACTGCGTGCAACCAATATAGGCCTTTCACATAGCCTGTGAGTACAATACTAATGAAGCTAAAACACTCACGTCTCAGTTTCTTTTTAAAGTTTTTATGGGAGTGAGCATAGTAAACTCAAAACATCATATGTCAAGACTCCTATCCCGAGGACCCCCTCTAATTTCTTTAACTACTTTTGTCATTAGGATAATGCTTGCCTGGTAAATAAGCTTGGAAGTTTTTTTTTCTGTAGAATTTTTTGAAATAGCTTGAAAAAGATAGGTGTTAGTTCTCCTTTGACGATTTGGTAAAATTTGCCTGTGAAGCCATCTGGTACAGGACTTTTGTTTGCTGGGAATTTTTTGATAAGTGTTTCAATATCATTTGTTCTGCTCAATTTGTTCAGGTTTTCTGAGTCTCCCAAAATCAATATTGGAATATTTTATGTTTCTAGGAATTTATCCATTTTGCCCAGGTTGTCAAAATTTTAGTGTGTAGTTTTTCATAGCATTTTGATGAGTCTTTTGTATTTCTGCCATGTCCTTTGTAGCTTCTTCTGTGTTATTTCTGATTTTACTTATTTGGATATATTCTCTCTTTTTCTTGTTGAGTTTGGTTAAAGGTTTTTCAATTGTGTTTTCAAAAAAACAGCTCTTGGTTTCATTAATATATATATTTTTTACCACTATGTCACTTATTTCTGCTCTGACCTTTACTATTTGCTTCCTTCTACTTCCTCTGGATTTTGGTTGTTGTTCTTTTTCTAGTTCTTTTGGTGCAAGGTTACATTGTTTATAAGTGTTTTTTCTTGATTCCTAAGGTATTCTTGTAATGCTATGAACTTCACTCTCAGGATTGCTTTCACTATGTCCCATAAATATTGGATTATTTTATGTTTGTTTTCATTTGTTTCAAGAAAAATGTATTTCTTCCCTGATACCATTGTTAACCCATTCATTATTTAATAATATTATATTTAGCCACCAAATGTCTGAATATTTTTCTGTTTTTTTATTGTAATTGATTTTTAGACTAATTCCATTGTAGTCACAGAAGATGCTTGATATAATTTAAATCTTAAATTTACTGAGATTTGTTTTGTATTCTATCCTGTGGTCTGCCCTAGACAATGTAACATGTGCTCTTGAAAAGAATATATACTGTGCTGCTGCAGGGTGAAATTTTTTGAAGATATCAATTAAATCGAGTTGATCTAGTGTGTCATTCAGTGGGGTGTCAAAATACCCTATGATTATTGTGTTGCTGTTGATCTCTCCTTTCATATCCATTAAAACTTGCTTTATTTAGGTACTCCTATATTGGGTGCATACATATTTATAATGGTTACATCTTCTTGTTAGGTGTCTCCTTTTATTATTATGTAGTGACATTTTTTTTCTAACTACAGCCTCTGTTTTAAAGACTACTTTGTAAAATTTAAGTATTGCTACCTCAACTTTTTTTTAATTTTTTATTTCCATTTGAATGGAATATTTTTTTCCATTCCTTCACTTTCAGTCCATGTTTATCCTTTGTTTTGAGATGGATCTCTTGTGAACAACATATAAATGTATCTTGTATTTTTATCCTTCCAGCTAACTTTTTTCTTTTCATTAAAGTATTTAATCTATTTACAATTAAGGTTATTAATGATATGTATTTATTTATTATCAGTTTATTTTTTAAACCTATGATGTTTTTTCACTTTAATTATTTTTTCCTCTTTATATTGTGGGCTCTTTAACATTTCTTATGATCCTGATTTAGGGGTAATAAACTTTTTTTAGCCACTTATTTTCTGGGAAGATCTTAAATTCTCTTTCAATTTTAAATAACATTATTGGATAGAATGATCTTGATTGTAGGTACTTGTTTTTTATTACTTCAGATATTTTTGCTAGTCCCTTCTTGCCTGGAGTGTTTCTGTTGAAAAGTCAGATGACAGCCTTAGAGGTGCTCCTTTGAAAGTGATTAATTGCTTTTCTTTAGAAGTTTTTAGGATTCTTTTCTTGTCTTTTATCTTTAACATTTTAATTATAATGTGTCTTGGTGTGGGCCTCTTTGAGTTCATCTTTAGTGGAACTCTCTGTGCTTCTTGAATTTGTGTAACTTTTCTTCACCAGATTAGAAAAGATTACTGCTATGATTTCTTCAAACAAATTCTCTATCACTTGTTTGTTTTCTTCCCCTGAAAAATACCACATGATGCAGATGTTTTTTACTTCATGTTGTTACAGAACTCTCTTAGAGTTTCTGTAGCTTTCTTGAGCCTTTTTTCTTCCTGATGTTCACTTTTGTGTTCACATTTATTTTGTCCTTTAAGTTGCTGATTCAATCTGTTGATTTCTTCCAGTTCCATCTTCATTTTAGTTATTTTATTTGCCACTTCTGACTGGTTCTTTTTTATGGATTTAGTGTCCTTTTAAATGCTTAATCTCTTTTGTGCTGAAGTTCTCACTGAGATATTCCATTCTTACTCTAACATCCTTGATCATCCTAATATCTAATATTTTAAACTCTGCAGCAGGTAGCTTGGTTGCTTCCATTTCATTTAACTTTTTTTCTGGGGATAACTCTTGTTGATTAATTTGGAGCATATTGCTTTGTCTGCCCATTTTGTCTCTCCTTTAGGTAGCATTGCTCTGACTTGCAAATTAATAGTGTCTTTATGAAAATGGTGTCAGTGGTAAAAACCTATAAGTCATCTGAGATCTTTGCTCTAGGATTGTTTTTGAGGGTGAAGTTAACCCTCCTGTTTTGTGTGAGTCCCAAATGCTGTTAGCCCTTTTATGAGTAAGTTAACCCTTCAGGCTGGTTGGCTTTAAGGGTCAAACAAATCACATGTATTAGATGCTGTTCAGTGTCTGTCTTCTGGGGCATAGTTTTTTTTCAGTAGGGTCTGGGTGCCTGCTGGACTCTCCTTTGAGCTAATTGTTCTGATATTGGTGTGGTCTGAAATTCACTATTTGTTGTGTTGGTTCTGAGCTCTCTTGTGTAAGGTTCAAGTACATGTTAACATCAGACATTGTTTGTAAACATTTTTGTGTTACAAGTCTGGAGACTCCATTCTGTTCACTGTTTGTTTTTGCATTTTCTGTGTCTTGGTGTGTGGGGGAGAACCCAATATGTATATAAAGATTAACTTCCTCTTGCTTAGACTTGATAGCAGATCCATAAATGGGCCAAAGTTCCTTAATATTTGCTTACACTTTCAGCTGCTCCATGTCCTTTTGCAACTCCAGTGTCTTCCCACAGAGTATTCTGTAGAAAAACTATATGGTGGACTCAGATTGGCCTCACCAACACTCCACAGGTTGCAAGTTTGGTGGTTTAAGGCAACTGTAGTTAGAAGATAATGTTAATGGGACACCTTATTTGGTGTCTCTTAGTCTGGAGCTCTGTACAAAGCAAGTGCTAGATACTCTAATCCCTTTTCTCATAAGAGATATGAGCAGCAGGTTCAGTTGAGTGGGACCAATAGCCCTCTCTGCAAAAGTTCTTTCATCTGATAAGCTAGTGGTCTCAAAGAGGAAGATTAAGAGAGACTTCAACTGGATCTGATTGTGTCTCTTCCCTGAGGAAGCAACTAATGCACTCCAGTGGTCCCTATAATTTTTTCCAAAAAACTCACACTTTGAATATCTGAGGTCTAAGCTTCTTTTCATTTATTGTTTCTGTGAAAATTATCTCAGCAGGGAAGAATATGTGGGACTTAGGCTGGTTGATTATGAGGTTTCACCTTGTTCAATTTGTGCAAGTTTCTGATCACAGAAAGCAGAATTTGCCTCAGGTAATTCTGGTGCTATGTAATGTTGGTGGTTGAGGCCAGGCAGGTTTGCATTGAATTCAGCCAGATGATAGAGGAACTGCAGAGCAGGAAAGCATTAGGCCATACCCATTTATTGAAGGCTAGCAGAGATAGGCAAGCAAATACAGTCATCCCTCACCATATCGCGATTTACTTTTTTCACACTCTCACTGTATCACAAATTTTAAAATTGTAATGTAAAGCACAAAATAAACAAATGGGATTATATCAAACTAAAAATCATTTGCACAGCCAGAGACACCATTAACAAAATAAAAAGAAAACCCACTCAATGGGAGAACATTTTCACAGATACGTCTGATAAGGGGTTAATAAACAAAATTCATAAAGAACTTCTAAAACTCAACACCAGGAAGGAAAAAAATCCAATTAAAAAATAGGCAAAAGAACTAAATAGACACTTCTCTAAAGAGTACATATGGAGGTGACGTCAGAGAAATAGAGAGCCATGAGGAGCGCTCCCAATACCTCTACCCAAAATTTTAACAAGTTCTTCAACCAGTGACAGAAAAATCTATTCTTGGAGTGTCTGGAAGTCCCACAGACTGAACATGAAGGTATAATTGAGCAAAAAATTGACTAAATATATAATCAACCCTGTAAGAAATAAGACAGAGAACAGAACACTCCGCCTTCCTCACTAACCTGAGCAAGAGCTGCTTTCATTTGGAACTGAGAGAGAGTGGGGGCTGGGAGCGCAGAGGAAATCAGGCTGCGGCACAGACGTCCAAGCTGAGGAAAGAGTGTGCCACAGCAACTCAGCCCACACGAGCTAATGCCCGCGCCAGACCCCGGCAAAGGTGGGCAAGCAGTGGCCACCATTATCACCGATATCCTGGTCAGCGAGTGCAGATAGTGCACGAGAGGTTCCTCCTAGCACCCTGGGAGTGGGCGCCCATGTTCCTGGACAGAGGGGCAGGGTCAGAAGCTTCTGCATGGGCTGTGACTAGAGTCTTGGTGTGGTCCCTGCACCCCCAACAGCACATGGGGAGTGCAGGAAAGTGAACTTCCCTATGCCCAAATTTCTCAAGGCAGGTGGGGCACCTCACCCAGCACTTAAGGCTAAAATCCTGGGGAAGAAAAAATACAGAAGTGCTAGGGGGAGGGTCATGCAAGCAGCTTTAACTCTGTCTCTGGAGCAGATCTGCAAATCTAATCACTGAAATTAGCTTAATCCACAGTCTGCTCACCTCCCAACTGAATTACGTGGCTCTAATTGACAAGGTCTCTCTCAGATCAGCAATCTAAGACAAGAGATGTGATATTTTTAGTGCCTTCTGCTATGCACGTAGGGATGGGGGCAACTTCCTGTCAGCTGATACAGGGTAAAAAACACATTCCCATGGAACAAACCTCAGAGAACAGTACAGAAGTTAGACAGGATAGGCTGTAAGCTTTTTAACAAGGAAGAAGCCTGCAGGAAACAATCCCATGGAACACTAAGGCAAATTTAACTGGATATACCTGGGGAACTGAATAGAAGTCAACACGCCCCCATACCTGCTTAAGCTGGTGGCTCTGATGGCAGAGCTTTCATACTCAGGGCTGTGCACTAAAAGGAGGGACTTGGCAGCTTTTAAGACTTCCTGTTCTGCAGGCAGGGAATAGGGCATCTTCTTTCCAGCCAAAACAGGTTACAAAGTGCAAAAAGCCTGGAGACAGTGGTCTTACAGAGTGCTGAGGCATACTGGAAACACCTGTAGGATCATAGAAAGACGCCTCAAGAGAAACTGGCTCCCAGCCCTGCATGATTATGCTGGCAACTCTGACTGACAGAGCCTAACCCAGAGTCCTGCACTGAGTGGGGATAGAGTGGGGATTTGCCAGATATTTGAGCCTCATACTCTCCAGGCAGAGGCAGTGGCAACCTCATAGCTGGATCATCAGGTTGCTAGTTCAGAAAGGAGAGACTGGGAGAGGGGCTCTGGGAAAATGGATTCTCCTATTGTTGGAGCCTTCGAATGCTAACAAGCCCTGACTACCAATGAGACTGAAGCCTAGTATATGACATCACCATATAGACTCATCAACTGCAAATCTCTACCTAAGAGTGCCACAGGGGCAGAGCCTGGGGTACAGAGCCATCAACCAGGAAGAGGGAGAGGAAAGAAAAAGAAGAAGAGAACCTCTCAAAATCAAGAAAAATCCACAGACTTTATAACTTTTTCCACTTTTTTTTGTTTCTTTCATCTTCTTGTATTTATTTTTTTTCTTTAACCTTGGTCCTTTTATTCTCTGCCCGACTTATTCTTTTCTCTTCATCTTGAACTACATTACTCATAAGTGTTACATTTCCATTTTTTTCTTTTCTTCTTCCTTACTCTCCATGAGGGTTACACTCCAAAACCCTTAAATCTCTCTTCTTTTTTTTTTATTCTTCTTTCCTTTTTTCCCTTTTACTTTTTTCTCCCTCTCTCTTAGTTTCTTCTTTTCTCCTTTAATTTTACTCTCATATGATGCTCACTCATGAACAAATTATTTTATTTGGGACTGAAATTTTTTCTTTGTGGCATTTTGAGTGCTTTTTCCATCGCTTTTTAACTCATTAGAATTCCCTCCAACCCCAGTTCTCCATTCTATCTAGTTTTTGTTCCACTTATTACAATAGTACTTTTTTTCCTGTTTCTCTTATGTCCTTTTCATTATATCTCTCAGTTGACCATGATTTACAAGCAAATCATTTCATTCTTGATTCAAATTTTTTTTTTGCCTTTTGTGGGTCCCCACTTCCTTTTTTGCCCCTTTATCACCTCTCCCCAACACTGCCCCTCTGTATGAGGTAGTCTTTTTTTCCATTTAGCACAATATAATACACAGTTTCTAATGGTATTTTCTCAATGAGGAAGGAAAAAAGGAAAAAAAAGAAATAATAATTTTTTACATTTTTCTTTTTTTACCTTTTTATTCTTTATTAATTCTCATTAGTGCTATTAAGAAAACCAACATCAGATGTCATTAAAAAAAGAAAATAGAATATCATGAATACAAAAGACATAGATGTAGCACAGATAGATGAGGAAAGATCTATGGAGAAAAAATTAAATATACTGGAAAACTTAGAGTTAAATGACAGAGTATTTAAAATAAAAATCCTAAAAATACTTAGAGATATACAAAAGAACACAGAAAGGCAATTTTTATTATAAATAAATTTTTATTTTAATGGGGTGACATCAATAAATTAGGGTACATATATTCAAAGAAAACATTTGCAGGTTATCTTGTCATTTAGTTCTGCTGCATACCCATCATCCAAAGAGAGATCGTCCTCCGCCACCCTCTATCCAGTTTTCTTTGTACCCCTCCCCCTCCCCTTCCCCTCTCCCCTTTTCCCTCCCCCCACCCCCCATAACCACCACAATCCTGTCCATGTCTCTTAGTCTCGCTTTTATATCCCATGAATGTATGGACTCCTGCAGTTCTTTTTTTCTGATTCGCTTATTTCACTCCGCATAATGTTATCAAGGTTCCATCATTCTGCTGTAAGTGACCCGATGTCATCGTTTCTTCTAGCTGAATAGTATACCGTGGTGTATATGTGCCCCATCTTCTTTATCCAGTCTTCTATTTTTTACAGTGATTAAAAGCCTTTAAGCAAACTCTTGGCCAATACAGCAAGAATCCATAAAAGAGTAGTGTCCTTAAAATGTTCACCAAGTCCAAATTGGCCCCATCACCATGCCAAATCTCTGAAAAATACAACCCAACTACACAGTTCAGTCTGTTAAAAGCTGTCACAGGGAGCAGGAGTCCAGGAAAAGTCCACACAGGAAAAGTCCGCATGGCACTGGAATTGTTGTCACCATTCTATACTTTGCAGCTCATGTCCAAGTCCCAATGACAGCTGCATCTAGCTGGTAATGATTCAGGTAGACTGGAAAATTCATTTGCAGCATGCATGGATATGGAGCTTCTGTTCTCCTCTGCCTGGAGAGTTGAGACCAGGTTGCTTTTCCCTGGAGATCTGCGACTGTGGCATGGTAAAGAGAACCTTGGGATACACTAAGCTGGGTGGCAAAGGTAAATTCATAATACAAGTTGGCAAAAGGAGTAAAGAGAGCTCTAAATTAGGAGTAGGTCCCAGCCTGAAATATGAGTGGGACATTGAGGTAGGAGGGATAAAGGAAACACTATATATTAAGCAAAGCAGCAGAAAATAGGACTATCAACACCCACAACAGAGATCTTTGAGGGAAGAATAAAAAACCTGACTATTCAGGCAAAACATACTTAAGTGGCCCTTTTGCTAATGAGATCAGTTTACCTGCTTCTTGGAAGATATAACCTAGGCTCATCCACAGTGCCGTAGATGGGGCCGACGGCCCTGGGCACCTTCAGCCTTCAGTGGCAAACCCCAGATTTCTGGGCAAGGTTAGGTCATAGGTGGCTGGAGCAGGGCTGGAAGAGACTGAACCTTTCCTTAGAGGAGCGAGGGGGAAGCCTACCTTCCAGTCTCCCTGTTTTCTCACAGGAGAGGCATGTAAGCCCAATGATCTTCCTTTCCACTATTAAAGCAAGACCCAGATGGCATCCTATGAGACACCTCTGGGGTGTTGGAGCCTTTAAGGGTGTATCCTAAAAGCTGGTAGTTCCCCTTATCTCTATTGGGCATTATCTGCCTCTAGGTATCTTAAAAGCCATGCTCAGAAGATCTCGCTGAGGGGTTTGAGGATCCCCATCCACCTATATAAATCTTTTCCATATATCTGGAGCTATTTGGAAAAAGACAAAACAGTGTTATTAGCTAGATCAAATAAAGAAGGTAGTATTTTGCAGGTGAAAAAGATTTGGTGTCTCCTGTTCATCAGTCTTCAAGTAAATGTAATTTTTTTTTTAAGTAAAAAGCATGATATGGTAGACCTCTAGGAGTCATTGGCCTGGTGTGCAGGATTCCGGGGTTTGATTCCTGGCCAGAGCACACAGGAGAAGTGCCCATCTACTTCTCCACCTCTACCCCTCTCCCTCCTCTCTGTCTCTGACTTCCCTTCCCGCGGCCAAGGCTACACCGGAGGAAATCCACCACGGGCACTAAAAATGGCCCCATGGCCTCTGCCCCAGTTGCTAGAATGGATCTGGTTGTAACAGAGCAACACCCTAGATGGGCAGAGCATTCCCCCCTGGTAGGCATGCCAGGTGGATCCTGGTCAGGCACATGCAGGAGTCTGTCTGACAACCTCCCCGTTTCCATCCTCAGAAAAATACAAAAAATAAATAAATAAAAGAAAAATACAAAAAAAGGGCCTTCCCTGTGTTAAAGCTCCAGGGAACATGAAGTGAGCTTGAGTATGTCTTATGAAACATGGAGCTCTATGTTGACATATAAGTCTTTGAAGAAGGAGGAACTGCTGAAATAGTTCATCAGCATGTGTCCCTAAGACAGCAGTCTTTATAGTGGAAACACCATAAGTAAATATTTGCTGCCTGACTATAGATTAAAGGGGGAATATGGAAAATGCTGATATGCCATGCTCTTTGTGCCCCTCCCCTCCTCCAACCCCCTCCCTTTCCTCCCCCCACCCTGTACCCCAACACTGCTGTCCATGTCTCTGAGTCTCATCTTTATGTTCTACCTATGTATGGAATCATATAGTTCTTAGTTTTTTCTGATTTACTTCTTTCGCTCAGTAAAATGTTATCAAGGCCCATCCATGTTGTTGTAAAAGATCCTATGTCATCATTTCTTATGGCTGAGTAGTATTCCATAGTATATATATATATACCAAAGCTTTTTAATCCACTCGTTCTCTGATGGACACTTGGGCTGTTTCCAGATCTTTGCTATTGTGAACAATGTTGCCATAAACATGGGGGTGCATTTCTTCTTTTCAAACAGTGCTATGGTGTTCTTGGGGTATATTCCTAACAGTGGTATAGCTGGGTCAAAAGGCAGTTTGATTTTTAATTTCTTGAGGAATCTCCATACTGTTTTCCACAGTGGCTGCACCAGTCTGCACTCCCACCAGCAGTGAAGGAGGGTTCCCTTTTCTCCATATCCTCGACATCACTTATTCTGTGTTGCTTTATTGATGAGTGCCATTCTGACTGGTGTGAGGTGTTATCTCATTGTGGTTTTAATTTGCATTTCTCTAATCATTAGTGATGTTGAACATTTTTTCATATGCCTATTGGCCATCTCTGTGTTTTCTTTGGAGAAGTGTCTATTCATTTCCTTTGCCCATTTTTGGATTGGATTGTTTGTCTTCCTGGTATTAAGATTTACAAGTTCTTCATAAATTTTGGTTATTAACCCCTTATCAGATGCATTGTCAAATATATTCTCCAATTGTGTAGTTTGTCTTTTTATTCTGTTCTTATTGTCTTTAGCTGTGCAGAAGCTTTTTTGTTTGATAAAGTCCCATTTGTTTATCCTGTGTTTTATTTCATTTGCCTGTGGAGACAAATCAGCAAATATATTGCTGCGACAGATGTCAGAGAGTTTACTGCCTATGTTTTCTTCTAAGATGCTTATGGTTACACGGCTTACATTTAAGTCTTTTATCCATTTTGAATTTCTTTTTGTGAGTGGTGTAAGTTGGTGGTATAGTTTCATTTTTTTGCAGGTAGCTGTCCAATTTTCCCAACACCATTTGTTGAAGAGGCTGTCTTTACTCCATTGTATTTCCTTACCTCCTTTGTCAAATATCAGTTGTCTATAGAACTGTGGGTTTATTTCTGGGCTCTCTGTTCTGTTCCATTGACCTATGTGCCTGTCCTTATGTCAGTACCATGCTGTTTTGAGTACAATGGCCTTATAATATAACTTGATATCTGGAAGTGTGATACCTCCTGCTTTATTCTTCCTTTTCAAGATTGCTGAGGCTATTCGTGTTCTCTTTTGGTTCCATATAAATTTTTGGAATATGTGTTCTATATCTTTAAGGAAGTCATCGGTATTTTAATCAGTATTGCATTGAATTTATAAATTGCTTTGGGTAATATAGACATTTTAATGATGTTTATTTTTCCTAACCATGAGCATGGTATATGCCTCCACTTATTCGTATCTTCCCTGATTTCTTTTATCAATGTTTTATAATTTTCCAAGTACAGTCTTTAATCTCCTTGGTTAGATTTATTCCTAGGTACTTTATTTTTTTGGTTGCAATGGTAAAGGGGATTGATTTCTTGATTTCTCTTTCTGACAGTTCATTATTAGTGTATAAAAATGCCTGTGATTTCTGAGTATTGATTTTATATCCTGCCACCTTCCCGAATTCATTTATCAGGTCTAGTAGTTTTTTGACTGAGACTTTAGGGTTTTCTATATACAATATCATATCATCTGCAAATAATGATAGTTTTACTTCTTCTTTTCTAATTTGGATGCCTTTTATTTCTTTTTCTTGTCTGTTTGCTGTGGCTAGGACTTCCAGAACTATGTTGAATAAGAGTGGTGAAAGGGGGCACCCCTGCCTTGTTCCTGATCTTAAGGGGATTGCTTTTAATTTTTGCCCATTGAGTATGATGTTGGCTGTGGGTTTGCCATAGATGGCCTGTATCGTGTTGAGGTATATTCCCTGTATTCCCACTTTGCTGAGAGTTTTGATCAAGAATTGGTGCTGGACTTTATCAAACGCTTTTTCTGCATCTATTGAAATTATCATGTGTTTTTTCTCCTTCCTTTTGTTTATGTGATGAATCATATTGATTGATTTGCGAATATTGTACCAGCCTTGCCTCCCAAGAATAAATCTCACTTGATCATGGTGTATGATTTTTTCCATATATTGCTGAATCCAGTTTGCTAATATTTTGTTGAGGATTTTTGCATCTAAGTTCATCAGGGATATTGGCCTATAATTTTCTTTTTTTGTGTTGTCTTTGCCTGGTTTTGGAATCAGAATTATACTCGCCTCATGAAAGGAGTTTGGAAGTCTTCCTTCCTCTTGAATTTTTTGAAATAGCTTGAGAATGATAGGAGTTAGTTCTTCTTTGAATATTTGGTAGAATTCACTTGTGAAGCCATCAGGCCCAGGACTTTTCTTTTTGGGGAGTTTTTTGATAGCTGTTTGAATCTCATTTGTTGTAATTGGTCTGTTTAGGTTTTCTGATTCTTCCAGATTGATTTTTGGAAGATTATATGATTCAAGGAATTTGTCCATTTCATCTAGGTTGTCTAGTTTTTTGGCATACAGTTCTTCATAGTATTTTCTTACAATACTTTGTATTTCTGTTGTGTCAGTTGTTATTTCTCCACTCTCATTTCTAATTTTATTTATTTGAGTCCTCTCTCTTTTTTTCTTGGTGAGTCTAGTTAAAGGTTCATCGATCTTGTTTACCTTTTCAAAGAGCCAGCTCCTGGTTTCATTGATCTTCTGTATTCTTTCTTTAGCCTCTGTGTCATTTATTTCTGCTCTGCTCTTTATTATTTCCTTCCTTCTACTATCTCTGGGCTTTACTTGCTGTTCTTTTTCTAATTCTTTTAGATGTAGGGTTTAGTTGTTTATTTGAGCTTTTTCTAGATTCTTGAGGTATGCCTGTAATGCTATAAACTTCCCTCTCAGGACTGCTTTTGCTGTGTCCCATAAATTTTGAGTTGATATATGCTCATTATCATATGTTTCTAGGAATTTTTTAATTTCTTCTTTGATCTCAGTGTTAACCCATTCATTATTAAATAACGTGCTATTTAATTTCCAAGTGTTTGAATGTTTTCAATTTTTCTATTGTGGTTGATTTCTAGTTTAATGCCATTGTGATCAGAGAAAGTGCTCGATATGATTTCAATCTTCTTAAATTTGTTGAGACCACTTTTGTGCCCTAACATGTGGTCTATTCTAGAGAATGTACCATGAGCGCTTGAAAAGAATGTATATTCTGCTGTTTTAGGGTGAAAGGTTCTGAAGATATCTATTAATTCGAGTTGATCTAATATGTCCTTTAAGTTTCCTGTTTCTTTGTTGATTTTCTTTCTTGAGAATCTATCTGAAGATGTTAATGGGGTATTGAACTCCCCTACTATTATAGTATTGCTGTAGATCTCGCCCTTTAAGTCCATCAAAGACTGCTTTATATATTTAGGTGCTCCTATATTAGGTGCATAGATATTTATAATGGTTATATCTTCCTTTTGGATTTCTCCCTGTATCATTATGTAGTGACCATCTTTATCTCTAACTATGGTCTTGGTTTTAAAATCCATTTTGTCTGATATAAGTATTGCTACCCCAGCTTTTTTTTCATTTCCATTTGCGTGAAATATTTTTTTCCATCCTTTTATCTTCAGTCTATGTGCATCTTTTGATTTAAGGTGTGTCTCTTGTAGACAGCATATGTATGGGTCCTGTTTTCTTATCCACGCAGCTACCCTATGTCTCTTGATTGGATCATTTAATCCATTAACATTTAAGGTTATTACTGATATGTAATTGTTTATTGCCATTTTTTTCTTTGAAGCTGTATTCCTCCTTTGCTATATTCTTTTTTTCCTTTGATCTGTTTTCAACAGGTCCCTTAGCATTTCTTGCAGCTTTGGTTTGGTTGCAGTGAACTCCTTGAGATTTTTTTTTTCTGTAAAGCTTTTTATTTCTCGTTAAATTTAAATGATAGCCTTGCTGGATAAAGTAGTCTTGGTTATAGGTTCTTGTTCTGCATTACTTTGAATATTTCTTGCCATTCCTTTCTGGCCCCAAGTGTTTCTGTTGAGAAGTCAGAAGTCATCCTTATGGGGGCTCCTTTGTAGGTGATATTCTTTTTTTCTCTAGCAGCTTTTAATATTTTCTCTTTATCATTTAGCTTTGGTATTTTAATTATGATGTGTCATGGTGTTGGTTTCTTTGGATTTCTCCTTAATGGAGTTCTCTGTGCTTCCTGAACATGTGTAATGTTTTCCTGCCTTAATTGGGGGAAGTTTTCCACTATAATATGTTTGAACAAAGTCTCTATCCCTTGTTCTTTCTCTTCTTCTTCAGGAACCCCTATGATGCGGATGTTATTTCTCTTCATGTTGTCACAGAGCTCTCTTAGAGTTTCCTCAGACTTTTTGAGTCTCTTTTCTTTTTTCTGCTCTGCTTCCATGCCTTTATTTATTGTGTCCTCTAACTCACTGATTCGATTCTCTGCTTCATCCATTCTGCTTTTATTTCCTTCCATTGTATTCTTTATTTCAGATATTGTATTTGTCATTTTTGACTGATTCTTTTTTATTATTTCAATGTCCTTTTTTATATTTGTTATCTCTTTATTTAGGTTTTCGTAATGGCCATCTATGGTTGTTCTGATATCTTTGAGTATCCTAACAATCATTATTTTAAACTCTGCATCTGTTAATTTGGTTATATCTGATTCACTTAGGTCCTTTTCTGAGGATTTCTCTTGGTTTATTTGTGTTGTATTTCTCTGCCTCTGCATTTTCTCTTCATGGAAGTGGCTGTGATCACGTGCTCGAGTGCACAAGCATTGGTGGCCTTGGTCTTTGCCCTGCCCTTGTGTATGACGTTATGCTCGGTCCTGAGGGCACTGGCGAGCACCTTTGCTCAGTTGCGGGTCTCTGCCTGTTTCCAGGCTTTTGCCCTGCCCTTGCAGGAGGAACCCACTCAAGGAATGGCTGCTAGACTTGGCTGTACCCCGGGCAGGACTGCGTTCTCAAGCTCAGCTCAGTAGCGGAACTTTGCCTCTTCTGGGCTTTTGGCTTCACCCCCGTGGGAGGAGCCAGCTACCAAGTCAGAACCCTCATTCACTGTTGGTGGGAATGTAAAGTAATACAACCATTATGGAAGAAAATATGGTTGATTCTCAAAAAACTGAAAATGGAACTACCTTATGACCCAATAATCCCTCTACTGGGTATATACCCCCAAAACTCAGAAATATTGATACGTAAAGACACATGTAGCCCCATGTTCATTGCAGCATTGTTCACAGTGGCCAAGACATGGAAACAACCAAAAAGCCCTTCAGTAGATGACTGGATAAAGAAGATGTGGCACATATACACTATAGAATACTACTCAGCCATAAGAAATGATGACATTGGATCTTTTACAACAAAATGGATGGATCTTCATAACAGTATATGAAAATCAGAAAAAAAACTAAAAACTGCATGATTCCATACATAGGTGGGACATAAATCAAGACTAAGAGACATGGACAAGAGTGTGGTGGTTACCGGGAGTGGGGGAGAGGGGGGGCACAGGAGGGAAGGAGGGAAAGGGGAAGGGGAAGGGGAAAGGGGAGGGGCATAGAGAAAACCAGATAGAAGGTAATGGAAGACAAACTGACTTTGGATGATGGGCATGCAACATAACTAAATGACAAGATAACCTGGAGATGTTTTCTTTGAAGATATGTACCCTGATTTATTGATGTCACCTCATTAAAAATAAAAATTTATAAAAAAAAGAAAAAAGAGTTCCAACTCTATAAAAAAGAGTACATACAAATGGCTAATAGGCTTATGAAAAAATGTTTGTCATTAATCATCAGAAAAATGCTAATTAAAACTACAATGAGATACCACCTCACACCTGTCAGAATGATGCTCATCAACAAATCAACACAGTAATTGCTGGCAACTGTGTGAAGAAAAGGGAACCCTCCTGCACTGCTGGTGGGAATGCAGACTGATGCAGCCACTGTGGAAAACAGTATGGAGATTCCTCAAAAAATTAAAAATGGAACTGCCTTTGGACCCAGCCATCCTACTTTTAGGAGTATATCCCAAGAACACCATACCACTAATTCAAAAGAAGGAATGCACTGTCATGTTTATGGCAGCAATGTTTACAATAGCCAAGATCTGGAAACAGCTCAAGTGTCAGTCAGTGGATGAGTGGATTAAAAAGCAATGGTACATATACACAATGGAATACTACACAGCCATGAAAAAGAAGGAAATCTTACCTTTTGTGACAACATGGATGGACTTGGAGATTATTATGCTAAGTGAAATAATCCAAGTCAAGAAAGACAAATATAATATGATCTCACTTATATGTGGAATCTAAGAAACAATGTCAACTGAGGAACAGAATAGAGGCAGAGGCGGGGTCACAGGAACCATTTGGATAGCTGTCGGAGGGAAGAGTGATGAGGGGATGGGATCTAAGGAGGTGAACAAATTAGTAAAATTATATATATGTATATGTGTGTGTATATATATATATATACACACACACACACACACACACACACACACACACACACACACACATATCACATAGATACAGATAACAGGACTGCAAATCCCAGAAGGAAGGTAGTCAGAGATTCAGGGGGAGAAGGGCAAAGTGGATGTAATGAGGGGTATGTTGTTTGGGATTGAGGGTGTTATATTTGGTGGGACACCTGAATCCATGTTAATACTATGAATTTTAAAAATTAATAAAAAGAAATTAAATATAGATGTTTTGGAGGGGCACACCAAAGTACAGATCTCTTAATTCAATATTTAGTTTTATTATTAGTTTTAACTGATTTTTCATAGAGGGTTTGCTATTTTAAGATGTCTAAATAAACCTTGAATAATATGAGTACACTTAAAAAATAAAAGGAATTGCTTCTAAATCATCATAATAGCCATTAACATTTATTAAACACTATATAAAATATGCATTTCATGGATTATCTCCTCTAGTCCTCAAAATATCATTGCTATTATCTCCATTTTATAGATGAGGGAACTGAGGCCTAGAAAGGCCTGAGTACAGGGTTGCAATTTGAATGCATGCAGTTTGACTACAGTGCATTGTTTGTAACTACTACTTTGCAGTTTTGCTTTTCAACTAGCTTTGAAAGTGTTGGTTGATTAATAGTAAATTATAGTTGTTCTAATAAAGTAAGCCTTCTTTTAGTATACCAGTGGTTAGCAAACTTATTTTTCAACAGAGCCAAATATCAACAGTACGACGATTAAAAGTTCTTTTGAGAGCCAAATGTTTTAAACTTAGAATATACAGGTAGGAATATTCCTTATCGAGGTAGCACCCGCACATGGTATTTTGTGGAAGAGCCACAGTCAAGGGGCCAAAGAGCCACATGTGGCTTCTGAGCCATGGTTTGCTTACCACTGGTATAGTCAGTTCTCTGTATCCATGGGTTTTACATCTTTAGATTCCATCAACCAATGGTTAAAAATATTTGAAAAAAAATCCTAAAAATTTCCATAAAGCAAAACTTGAATTTATCATATGCAGAGCACTACAGTAGATCCATGCAAATGAAGTGATGTTTAGGTATACCTTGTTATAGCCTACGCAAATATAGGTTATATGCAGAAATTATACTATTTTATATAAGGGATTGAGCATCCAGATTTTGGTATTTGTTGGAGGTACTTAAACCAATCTCCTAACAGATGCTGAGGGATAACTGTACTTTTATGTTTGACCAATAAGATTTAAAAAATGCATCATTATAAATTTATGACCACTGAGCCTTATCAGAATTTCAGCTAAATCTCATGCATGATTTGAAACACATGCTTTCATTCATTCAGTCAGTCATTTAATCATCATACATTATATGCGAACTTACCCCTAAAGCATATGTTAGACATTGCTGTATGCCAAGATTATTCCTCTCTAGATGGATCCTTAAGTGTAAACCCATTTTTGCTTAAGGTAAGTGTATCTCTTTCAGAATTGAAGAGTTTCAAAATTAAATTTTGAATGTACAGTCCTTTGGACTCTTAGATGTGAGTAACAGAGACTTTATTTAACTACTTTAGACAAAAAGGAGAAATTTATTCTACCGACCTCAGGATTTTCAAGGCACCTAGAAATAAGAATAAAGTCAGGTTTCAGGAATGACCTGAGACCAGCCACTAGTGGTCAAGACTTTTATTTCACTCCCTCTTATCTTTGATTCTCTCTGCATATCAGCTTGAGTCTTTCTTTCTTTGCTCCCTATCACCTGCATGCATATTATAGGCCCAGCTAACCAGAGTGAGGCCAGTTTCCTTTTAGTCTGAATTACAAATTCACAGATGGCTGCTCAAGCTTGGACCTGTCATTAAGGAAAAGGTCATGTTATACAAACAAGGCTGGCAGTAGACATCCTTATAACCAAGAGGACTAAAAAGAGAGGGGAATACCCAGAAAAGGAAGACTGGGGAGGAGAGTAAGACAATCTAATAGATATTCAGTGAAGGAAGTGGAAACAAATACTATAGAAACAGATTAAAATACATGTATTCAAGTTTCTTATATTTCTTTTTTTTAGCAAGGGAGAGAGAGAGACAGAGAAAGAGGGAGAAACAGACAGGAAGGGAGAGAGATGAGAAGCATCAATTCATAGTTGTGGCACTTTAGTTGTTCATTGATTGCTTTCTCACATGTGCCTTGACTGCGGGCTTCAGCCAAACGAGTGACCCCTTGCTCAAGCCAGCAACATTGGGCTTCAAGTAAGCGACCTTTGGGCTCAAACCAGTGATCATGGGGTCATGTCTATGATCTTATGCTAAAGCCAGTGACCCTGCATTCAAGCTGCTGAGCCTGCCCTCAAGCCATCGACCTCAGGCCTTCAAACCTGGGCCCTCAACATCCCAGGTCAATGTTCTATCCACTGCACCACTGCCTGGTCAGGCTCTTATACTTCTTTCTGTGGTGAAAATTAAGAAGCAAATCAACTATTACTCAAATATCTGCTGTTTTTCCACAAGAACAGTCATGATAATTATTATATAACATATATATATATATCATAGTTTTAAATCCCTTGTCTTGATTCTAGATAGAAACATTTGAAGTCAGTATCAGTTGAATTACAAAAAAAAAAAAAGCAAAAAAAAGCAATCTCACTGAATGCCTCCCATGGTCAGTTGGATCCCACTTTCAGTTTTATTTCAGTTACATACAAGTTCCTAAATAGGAAAAGAAACTTGTAATACTTATGCTAATCCAAGTCCTTGAGACTGCAAAAGGATTTAGGTTTTTGTTTTCTACTACAATTGGGAAAATACAATGAATGATACATGATTAATCTCTTAGTACTGGTAATTGTGCTTTTGAAAATAATAAGATTTCCAGCTACAAATTATATTCAGAAGTAATCTAATAATACACCACAATATGTACTGCACTTTTGTAATGTATGTCTTTCACTTTTAGCATCAGCAAATATGTCATTGTACTTCACAGGTAATATTGCAAACTTTATATACTCTGTTTATAAATGTGTTGTTTAAACTGGGAAAAATCTCATTTTCTAAGTATGGTGGTTATTTTCAGCTATTTAAACCAATTTTACACTCAGTGAAGGAGATGCAAGTGGTTATAACAACATGTTCTTGAAATTGGCATGAGTTACCAAAGGCCTCAAATATTTGGCCATTATCTGGCCGCAGTTCAGAAGATGCAGGCTACATGAAATTGAACAGCTTGTCTGTTTTTTCAGTCCCCTTTTGTCAGAAGAGGGGGAGGTTCAACTCCGTAAAAAAGAGCTCTGTCCAAAATGGAGCTGACTTTCTAGTTTAGGCTCATGAAAAGTCATGGAGGGGATGCATGTAAATAAGAGTTGCAAGGTCATTTTTCAGTCTTAAACCCAGAAGCTTCTTCAAAGGCCACCTCTGTCCTGTTTCCGGCTTGTAAACAAGGTGGAAATTTCATTTTGATTTCTATAGGAACAATCAATAACATTTTTATACTGCTTTACCATTTACAAATCATTTCCATATGCATTTTCTCATTGGATGAGGACCATCTATTTTACATGGGGATCTACTGAGTGCAAGAAAAAGTAACCTGTCTATGGTGACAGAGACATTAAGTTACAAAACCAAGACTGAAATTGAGGATTTGGGCTCCAAATCCTATTCTTTCCCAAGTATACATACATTAATTCTCTCATGGGAATGTATTGTTAGAAAATCTTCAAACCAATGGATACCATGGCATCTTGTCTCAGGGAAACTAGATGAAAGATTTTAGGATGGTTGTGCACAGCAGGGATAAGAAAATTGATAGTCTACAACACAAAGTTTGGTAAACAAGTAACCACAGTTAATGATATGTTAACATTCCTCACAACTACATCAAAAAACACACTTGGGAACTTTAAGGAATGACATGCAGAAAAAAAGCCTCTTTAGATAAGATGTTTGAAGACATTTCTTAGTATTGAATATTTGCTTACCTAGCTCATCTTCTTGTTTTTACTTCATCACCAGAAAAATAAAAAAACATTGGGAAGTTAATTTTTTAAATACATAGTTTTATTCAGATTTATCCAGACAGTAGATCTTGGCACCTAGCTTTGGGAAAATCCATAATACCACCTTTAAAAGGTAAGATACACTCAGAAAATTTTTTTGTAGCCTAGTGGTTACGATTTGGTGCTTTCTCATGATTTTTAAATTACTCAATTTACAAAAACATGACAGTTTTCCCTGGGAGCACAGCAGTAATATGAAAGAGGATCAGCTTCTAGTTCTGGGATTATTTTTAACAAGATTGTGTTTGTTTGTCAATGCTGCCACAAAGCTATCAGTAGTCTAATTTTTAATAGTGAGGAAGAGTACATCAGATACTTCTAACTAGTTTAACCTCTACCTTATGAATTTCTAACTAGAGAGACCACTGTAGACACAGCCAGGACATACTATTGAATCTGAACCTCACTATGTTTATGTAAACATTAAATACAGGGTGGGGAAAAGTAGGTTTATAGTTGTGAGAACATTAAACATAGAGTTTATTCCTGTATTATTATTAATTAATTGTATTATTTTCCATATGAACAACTGTAAATTTACTTTTTCCCTACCCTATATAAATATCAACTTTACTGTGCTCCTGCCCTTTGGAAAAGGAAAATTATGGCACTTGAACAGTCAAAATTTTCTACACGTAAATCTTAGTGAAAGAGGGTTGGGATTTTAATGAGTGATAACAGTTGCATTATGGCTAGTTAGTGGCCTCTTGAGTTTGTGTGTAGCAGAGTGAACCGTTTGCTTGATATATTACCATATGAACCCAACAGTGTTATCTTTTTATTTCTTACACCCTTTCCCACTCATCTGGAGCCAAACACTTCCCTTTGTTGCATCTTATGTAGGAACAAGAAAATGCCAGAAGCTGTAGGTAAATATGACCTCTGTGAACTGGCAGAAACCTTCCTCAGTTGTATGCCTTAGAGCTCAGGTTTCCAACATGAGATTCATTTCAAAGTGTCCTAGTCAGAGTTTATACTTAATCATAAATTCGCTAATAGTTAGTGGTGGTTTGTTGATACAATTATGCCTAATTCTAGTAAAAGACATATTACTTGCACTTACAAAAATTTTGTTAAAATTTCAAAAAACAAAGAGCCAGTCCTATAACATTTAAAAATGTAATTTGTTGACTTTGTGAAAGAAAATAGGGGAACTGACTGTTAATTGATATTCTTTATTAAATACTGTCATTCATATATTTAGAAAGTTCGAAGTAAAGACAAAGTAATTTTATTTGTATAAAATTAGGGTTGCCAAAAGAAATACAATATTGTATTCAGTTAAAATTAAATTTCAAATAAACAATATTTGGAACTTATTTATACTAAAACATATTTATTGTGTATTTTTAATTCAGATTTAACTGGGAATATTGTTTTTTTCATTTGCTAAGTCTGGCAAACCTAGTAAATAATACCTATTTTTCCATGATATGAAGCCATCAGATGATGAAGCAATTATTCAAAACTCAATTGAAATAAGCCTGTTAATAATGGGCAACCAACAGGAAAGAAGTATGTTTCAGCTGAATCTCTATTAGCTAGTCTATTTTTAAAAATAATGACAGAATTGTGTTTAAGGAAGTATATGTTTTTATTCATTCTCTGAATTCTATGATTCCATATTTTAATTAATCATGTAGTACCAGAGATAATCTTGGGACAATGTGTCCACCAGCTGTGACAGAGAGCCAGGCAGTAATTAGGAAGAATTGAAGGAGATTACTAGGCATGCATTTGGATTTCTTTTGCTGTTATTAGGAAAGACGACAGATCTATAAAGGTGATGAGTCCAGAGTACTCTTCAGCCAGTATCAAAAACATTTATAATATTTCCTAATCTGCTTTTAATGTAAAAAAAAGATACTAAGGTTATTCTGTGAACAAATTAATACTGAGAACATCAGCAGCAGCAGCAGAAGCCGCAGTTGCTATCTGTTGAGGGTTGACTATGGGCCAGGCACTGTGGTTGGGCTCCTGACTTCCTGTTGACTCTGACTGATTCTGGAGTTCATGTTTTCTTAGGAGACTACTCTGCTTTCTCATGTATAGGTGACACTGGAAGGAGGTTGCTGATAACTAAAGGGATGTAAATATTTTATATATATATTTTTTGTTATTATTAAATGTTACTTTTAGTATCACCAGCAATAATATAAGGGCTATGTCCCAGGTTCTGCACATTTAATGGCTTTTCTTATTGACTCCTCATAACAGCTCATGAGTATACGTCATTATTATTCTCATTTTTAAGATGACAAATCTGTAGCTAAGAGAGGTTATATAATTTGCCCAAGGTTACATGACAGAGCTAATTCTAGAATTCTACCTAGGTGGAAGTGCTTAATCACAATGCTGGATCTTTCCTGTAAATCACAAACTTCATACAGAAGTATATCAACTTAAAATATGAGCTATGCTTTCATATATTACTTAAACATCTGTGGTGTAGACACATGGTAGAAAGTTCTACTTTAAATTTTTAGGGTTTAATGATAGTGTAATATCAATTTAAGCTCATTGTACCTTAATAATCAAAACACTTTTCAGAAGAAATTAATCTCATCAATTTCTTTAATTTTACTTTTTATCTCATTCCAGAAAGGATTTAAGGCAAGTTGTTAATCTTTATGCTAATTATTTTTTGTTAAGATTATATTTTATTTTGGTGGCAATGCACTATTTAGTTATTTATTTAGCAAATCATTTCAGAACACTTCTGTGCTTAACTCTTGCACTTAAGGAACATCACTTGGTATGGGAAAGGGACAGGTAAAATAGAATTATGACAAAGTCATCTCTCAAAGAATTGGAGATAATTCAGAGATTAAATTTGTTCCAACATGACCTGAAACAAGAAAAACAATATGAATAATACATTTCCATCATCCCTGCTCCAACTCAGAAATTACTATAAATTTTGCCTTTTGCAAGATGAACAAAGTAATCTCTTTTTTGTGTTCCTTTTTACCTCTAAAATCAGTGTTAGCACCCTCTGGTCTTCCATACTTTTAAGAAATGACTTGCTACACTTTCTCAGCTGTCCCTTTTCTCACCTGATCTAGGATAAAAAGGAATTGTAAACTTTAGAAGATTGCTCCTGCTAAACAAATTCTGATGGACTGGCCTCAGGTGGGAAGGTGAGCCTCTTGCTGCATAATCTTGCTTAACCAGATGGCCTTCCCATTAGATTACATTAAAGGTGTGCTGGCTCCTGTCTTTCCTCCTTACCTCAGTGAAATTCCACAAAGTTAGAAGAACTTTAATTTTCTGAATGAGGAGATTGACTAAGGCTCAGATAAAACAGAGGACTTGATTATAGAAAATATAGTTACTTATATAAGCAAAACTAGAAGGTGAGCCACTGATTCTAACCTAAATGCCTTGGTCTCATAGTCTGCAGCTTTGTACTGTCTTCAGATCTTATTTTATTAAGGTCTTTTCTTTGGTTTAAAAACAGATTCTATAGAGTCTCTAATAAAATTTGAACATCATTTACCAAAAGCGAAAGCCTAGTGAGAATTATGCAATACAAGGGTGGGCAAAAGTAAGTTTATATATTTTTTGTATTCAAAATAAAACAATAATTAATAAATAATAACATAAGAATAAATTTTTGTTTTATGAACTCACCCCAGTAAACCTACTTTTACCATCTCCTGTAAATTATACCATCTTTCAGGTTAGAGAGCTTTCATATCTAAAGGCACAAATTTGAAGCATACCTTAGAATAACAACCCTTCTTTCAAAAACAAATTAGCTAGTAGTTTATTATTCCTGTGGAAATATATTTTAAAAAATGGTTTTTGGAATTCTTTGAAGGAAGGAACTAGAAAGCTGGTGATGAATGTACAGTAATAACCAGTTACAATAAGTGGCATTGCAGAAGGTAGATTATAACTGGGACACTATAATACACTAGTCACTTATGCTAATTGAAATGAGAGAGACAGATTTCTCTTCAAATGCAATCGCTTTCTTTATATCAATATATGTCCTGAGTAAGAACATTTGATCTCAAATTTTATCTGCGCTTTCCTTGAATAAAACTGAAACTGTGGTTAAGCCATTTGAAAATAGCCAGCCAGGGAAAAAGAAAACCAGATAGTTATTTGGTAATGCATAGACCAAGCTAAATTTGTGCAGCATTTTGTAGACCTTGCTTTGATTATGCAAGAAAGGATCAATAATTAACATTTTTCAAATGCTTTAAAATCATTCATTGATCACAATAGCATATCTGTAAAGACATTTCCATATGAGAAGCATAAGACTCCAATCTGTTTATATTGGAACACCTGGTCCCCAATTGGTAACTCATTTGTAAGTGAATTATGTCAAGTTCCAGACAATATTATGTAAGTCAGTTGGAAACTTGAAACATGTTTTCAAGTTTCAGGAAACAACATTATTTATGATGGTGAGTTTCTTAGCTTAACTGGAAAACACATTTTCCCTTTAATTATACCATAGGTTGGCTTACAAGTCTATTTACAGCTCAGAGAAAGGGTTAATATCCAAAATATATAAAGAAGTCACAAAACTCAGCAACAAACTAGCACACAATCCAATAAAAAATGTGGTTAGCAGGGGGAAGAAAAGGAAGGTAAGAGAGGGGAATGGGAGGAAGGGGAGGGACTTAAAGAGAAACAAAATATAGGATGGCAGAAGATGATTTGACTTTGGGAGATGGGTATACAGCATAACCAACTGTCCAAATGATGTGGAGATGTTTTCTCTAAATCTATGTACTCTGGTTGACCAATGTCACCATGTTAAATTTAATTGTCTAAATAAAAAAGTTCACCTTTACAGCCACAAGAATATTAGTATTCACTTAATAACAGTGATTTTAAGTTAATAAAAATACATTTAATTTAAAATAAAAAAATGAGAAGAGGACATGAACAGACAGTTCTCCCAGGAAGAAATACAAATGGCCAACAAATATATGAAAAGATTCTCATCTTCATTAGCTATTAGAGAAATGCAAATCAAAACTATGATGAAATATCACCTCACACCTGTTATATTGGCTATTATCAACAAGACAGGTAATAATAAGTGTTGGAGAGGCTGTGGAGAAAAAGGAACCCTCATCCACTGTTTATGGAAATGTAAAGTAGTATAATCACTACGGAGGAAAGTATGGTGGTTCTCAAAAAAACTAAGAGTAGAAATACCATATGACTCAGCAATCCCTCTACTGGGTAAATACCCTCAAAACTCAAAAACTTTGATATGTAAAGACATGTGCACCCCCATGTTCATTGCAGCATTGTTCACAATGGCCAAGACACAGAAACAACCAAAGTGCCTTTCAAAAGAGGATTGGATAAAGAAGATGTGGTACATATATACTATGGAATACTACTCAGCCACAAGAAACGATGACATAATGTCATTTACTACAACATTGATGGACCTTGTTAACATTATACTGAGCCAAGTAAGTAAATCAGAAAAAGCTAAGAACTATATAATTCCATACATAGGTGGGACACAAAATTGAGACTCATGGACATAAATAGGAGTGCAATGGTTATTAGGGAGAGGGGCAGGGGGAAGAGGGATGGGTCTGGAAGAAACATAAAGAGGGACAAATATAAGGTGATGGAGGATGAATTGACTTTGGGTTATGGGTATAAAACATAACTGACTGTCCAAATGATGTAAAGATAAATGCCCAAAAACTATGCACTCTAATTGCCAAATGTCACCCTGTTAAATTTAATTCTCTAAAGAAAAAATGAAAAGAAAAAAGTCTATTTAAAACATGGTACAATTGACAGGCAACAGTGTCTTCTTGTTAGTTTAACATACTAAATAGAGATGTGGAATTCATATTTCTTAGAAGATACTGGTAAGGAATTGATGTGGGTGCTATGATTTTGCCTGCAGAACTCAATTCCAACTAGAAGCAAATCCCTAATCCCTTAAATTGATTTTCCCTTATCATTTCTTATTTGTAAAGGGCTAAGCTAGAAGAACTTGGTGTGGTTTGGTCAGTGAGGCAGCTGCTATAAGGAGACCTGATCTGAGCAGTCAGCCTTGAGAATTTTATAGCCAGGGCAGTGCCATTCACCTTGCACTCTAACATTGGACAAGTGACCTCCCTTACCTGAATGACACTCAAAAGTGGAGTAAGACTTATGAAGAGATGTGCTGTTAATAATTTTGGGTCCCAGTTCCTGCTTCATTCTGGCCCCAACTAGTTCTACCTAAAGAAGGAGATGAAGGAATGGAAGAGAATTCACAAAATAAGAAGGTGGTCAAGTTCTTGTTTTTCAAATTAAAAATAGACATACTTTTTTTTTACAGAGACAGAGAGAGAGTCAGAGAGAGGGATAGATAAGGACAGACAGACAGGAATGGAGAGAGATGAGAAGCATCAATCATCAGTTTTTCGTTGTGACATCTTAGTTGTTCATTGATTGCTTTCTCATATGTGCCTTGACTCCAGGCCTTCAGCAGACCAAGTAACCCCTTGCTCAAGCCAGCGACCTTGGGCTCAAGCTGGTGAGCTTTTGCTCAAACCAGATGAGCCTGCACTCAAACTCATGACCTCAGGGTCTCAAACCTGGGTCCTCCACATCCCAGTTCGATGCTCTATCCACTGCACCACCGCCTAGTCAGGCTAAAAATAGAAATATATATGTATAGATACATATTTATAATTGTATACATGCATGATTATATATATATGAATTTAGAAATAATGTACCAATTGTAAAAAATTGACAGAAATATAAAAAAGAATAAAGAAAAATTTGTTCATAATTCTATCACCCACAGATAACTACCATTAATATTTTGGTGTACGTGCTTAAATAATTTTTCTATGATTGTGAGTATACATATACTTTTTTAACTATTACAATTGGATTATATTAGCATTGTTTGGTGACTTAAATATATTTATTAATATCATATTGCTAATATTTCCATGTCAAGAAATATAAAGCCTGGCCAGGCAGTAGCGCAGTGAATAGAGAGTCAGAAGGGGACAAAGAGGACCCAGGTTTGAAACCCAGAGGTTGCAAGCTTGAGGATGGGCTAATCTGGTTTGAGCAAGGCTTACCAGCTTGAGCCCAAGATTGCTGGCTTGAGCAAGGGGTCACTCAGTCTGCTGTAACCCCCTGATCAAGGGACATATGAGAAAGCAATCAATGAACAACTAAGGTGCTGCAATAAAGAGTTGATGCTTCTCATCGCTCTCCCTTTCTGTCTGTCTCTATCTGTTCCTCTCTCTGTCTCTGTCATGCACAAAAAAAAAAAATATAAAACTACATATTTTAAAGTAAAGATGAGAGATCCATTGGTTACAGCATAGGTGGATGTTTCACTCACCTCCTCTCAGGATAAAGCTGGAGTTATAAATAAATTTAAAAACATTATCCCAATGAACCAACTCAGGACTAAATGAAGAGGAGTCTTATAACCAAGAAATCACAGAAGAAGCCACATCAAGACTGATAAGAATGGCAAAGAAGCAAAAAGGGCTTCCCCTGCTCCCATGAATTGTGGCTGAGGGTCTGGAGGGATAGTTCAGCTGCAGAGAAGGTTAACCTTGAGAGGTGTGGATCCTAAGGCCAAGGCCAGGTGCCCTGACTTAGAGCACCAGAGCCTAGAAAAGGTGTCCACAAAACATTAAGTCATGAAAAGAGGTGAGGTTTCTGTCTCTGAGAAAGAAAGAGATGGGAGTTCTCAAAGAAACAGATACACTCTTAAAAGGGCAACACAGAAAATCTCATTCACAACCATGTACCCTGGGCTCTAGTATAGGGAGTGCTAAGCAAACTAGAGTTACAAGAAGAAGAGAGTGTGAGATTGAGAAACCCTGGGGAGAGACATGGTGGGGGAATAGCCACAAAGACCCCTGAGAAAAATCATTCCCCAATACCACAGTGTCCCAGATTTTGCCAGACAGGCACCCCTGGTACTGACAATATTTATTCACTCACATTTAAATTCAGAGGTGCTGCCTCAGTACTTCCTTAAGAAGGGGCTCCATCAGTGATGCTCCTCTCTGTGTGTCTAGTTCAGGATCCAGTCAAAAGTGGAGACATGTCTACTCTGCATTGGAGTCAAGATGACTGACTGACTGACTGACTGACTGTGGTTTAGTGGACCCTTTCACATGTAACACATCTCTCCATATGGTTATCACAAATCACATAAACATCAGGCTATTGCCAGAGTTCACTCTTATCATTTCATAGCATCCCTTGCTTAGTTGTTAACTGGGCATGTAAATACTTTTAGTTTTACTTGTATTGATTTCAACTGTTTACAAGTTTTTTATTAATGTTTCCAAACTTATTTTTCTATGTTTACTATAACACACAGTCACCATCTTTCCTGGGTAAAGTATTCCCTTCTATGCTGTATCAGCCTGAAGGAAAGCAACTGTCCTACCCTCAATAACCACTCTTTCTCCACCTTATGTAAATTAGGCCCTGCTAAAAAGCAAGTAGCCTTGCCAGAAAGCAGGGGGCTAAAAAAACTCAGGGGGTGACATTGAGACCCCTGGCATTGAGACCAAAGCTATTCACCTCATTTTCTCAAGAATATGACCAGTGCTTCTGTCTCATAGAAAATTCAGTAGAAACTGTCCAGGCTGGCCTGACCTGTGGTGGTGCAGTGGAGAAAGGATCAACTGAATCAATCTGAAACACTGAGGTTTTCAGTTCAAGCTCATGGGCTTGGCTTGTCAAGACACAGGAAGCAATTGCTATGAGTAGGTGCTTCCCGCATCTATTCCATCTTTCTCACACTCCCTCTCTTTCTTTCTCTGCCTTGCCTCTCTCCAAAATTCAATAAATGAAATCTAAAAAATAAAATAAAAAGAAAAAAACTGTCCAGACTGTCAGCAGATGAAGGTTGTGGATTTCAGAAGTCACACCCACTGGGCCCTTAGTAGTCACACCCTACTGAAGTTTAAGAAAAAATTCAGAACAGAAACATATCTGGAGCCCAGGGAAGGGAACCCCATCCACCACCTTTCCCAATGCTTGAGTAGCCCCAGTCTTGTACTCTATCAAAGGTCTTTTTCAAAGGCTTAGCCTAACAAGTAGTCAGCAGACAGAGGCATCAGGAGACAAATCTCAGGGAACTTTGAATCGTTTGTTGATTTTTTGCCAAGCCTGCTGCTGGTAAAAGCCAGCCTAGATGTGCACTTTGGTTGTCCCATGTGTTCTTAAGCCCAACAGAGACAGATATAACATCTGGATCACTTATGGCTCCAAAAAGGTTGCTGATGGCCAGTCACAGGCACTGTTGTACACTGTTCTGCATAAAGTTTTTTCTAAGAGGCCCAGAATGAACACATTCAGTGGCCAGCTACAACAACATCAGAACAGGATCCACCTAGCATTAATAGCAGCATATCCAAGTGGAAAGCTCATCAGGCATCAAACCCAGCTGAGGAACATTCTGCTTTCTGTTGTCAGAACCTGCAAAGCAGCTTGTACACATTGGACAAGGAATAGCCTCACAATCAGCTGAACCAAGTTTTAGATACATTGCCTTGCTGAACCAAATGTCTGTCAGTAGATTAGTAGATTAAAAAGCTGAGGTATGTATACACAATGGAATACTACACAGCTGTGGAAAAGAAGGAAATCTTACATTTTGAGACAGTGTACATGGACCTGAAGATTATTATGTTAAGTGAAATAAGCCAGGCTGAGAAAGGCAAATATCATATGGTCTCACTTATATGTGGAATTTAATAAGCAAAGTGAACTGCAGAATGGAATAGAGGTAGAGGTGGGGTCACAGGGAGCAGAGGGACAGCTGTCACAGGGAAGGGGGATGAGTGGACAAGATGAGAGAAGGTGAAGCGATTAGTGAAATTATATACTCATAACACAAAGATACAGATAACAGGAAAGCAAATCTTAGAGGAAAGGGGGTAAGTAATTAGGGAGAGGGGGGCCTAGTGTGTATAATGGTGGATACAATGGTGGGGGGCAAGGGTCTTATTTTGAGTTGGACACTTGAATATATGTTAACACGATAAATTAAAATTAATAAAAATTGAGTGACGTCACGGAAATGGCGCCGTGAGAAGCACGTCCGACAGCTCTCCCCTAAATCACAACAAATTTATCAACTAGAAACAGAAAAATTTATCCTCGGAACATTCCGGAGTTCCACACAAACTGAAAGCAAAAGGACTGTTATCACCTGAATCTGAGAGACGAGGGTGTGGAGGAAGCTACCACAGCGACGCTCATTCAAGCCGCCAGGGAGTGCGCCTGCGTGCTATCAATAAGACTACCCTCAGATGCCGATAAGAAAGAGGAAATCGAATATTATAGATACAAAAGAAAGAGAGGTAACACAAATAGATGTGGAAAAATCTATGGAGAAAAGACTTAACATATTGGAAGCCTTGGAGCTAAATGACAGAGAATTTAAAATAGAAATGTTAAAAATACTCAGAGATATACAAGAAAACACAGAAAGGCAATATAGGGAGATCAGAAAACAACTCAATGAACACAAAGAATATATTACCAAGGAAATTGAAACTATAAAACAAATCAAACAGAAATGAAAAACTCAATTCACGAGCTGAAAAACGAGGTAACAAGCTTAGCTAACAGAACAGGCCAGATTGAAGATAGGATTAGTGAAATAGAAGACAAACAACTTGAGGCACAACAGAGAGAAGAAGAAAGAGACTCAAAAATAATAAAAAATGAGAAAGCCCTACAGGAATTGTCTGACTCCATCAGAAAGAATAACATAAGAATAATAGGTATATCAGAGGGAGAAGAGAAAGAAAATGGAATGGAGAATATACTCAAACAAATAATAGACGAGAACTTCCCAAGCCTGTGGAAGGAACTAAAGCCTCAAATTCAAGAAGCAAACAGAACACCAAGTTTTCTTAACCCCAACAAACCCACTCCAAGGCACATCATAATAAAGATGACACAAACCAATGACAAAGAAAAAATTCTCAAGGCAGCCAGGGAAAAGAAGAGTACAACATATAAAGGAAGGCCTATTAGATTATCATCAGATTTCTCAGCAGAAACTCTACAAGCTAGAAGAGAGTGGACCCCAATATTTAAAGCCCTGAAAGAGAGGAACTTTCAGCCAAGAATACTATACCCATCAAAGCTATCCTTCAAGTATGAAGGAGATATAAAAACATTCACAAATACAGAAAAGATGAGAGAATTTATCAACAGAAAGCCCCCACTCCAGGAAATACTAAGGGGGGTTTTCCAACCAGATTCAAAGAACAAAAGAAAACAACACCACAAGTAACAGCTCCACCAAGAACACAATAAAACCAAACTTAAACTGTGACAACAAAGGAAAAAAAGGGGGGAGAGGATGGAGATTAACAGTAGCAAAGGACGATGAAGTGCAGAAATACTTATAAGATAGGGTACTACAATGAATATGGTAGGTACCCTTTTCATTACTTAATGGTAACCACCCTTAAAAAAACCACCACAAAAACACTTGACTTAAAAAAGGTAGCAACAGAGGAAAGAAGTATGGAACACAAACAAACAAAAACAAATGATAGAACAACAAAAGAGAAGAATCAAACTAGATACAAAACTAACAGAAAGCAATTTATAAAATGGCAGTAGGGAACCCACAAGTATCAATAATTACACTAAATGTAAATGGATTAAACTTACCAATAAAAAGACACAGAGTAGCAGAATGGATTAAAAAAGAAAATCCAACTATATGCTGCCTACAAGAAACACATCTAAGCAACAAGGATAAAAACAAATTCAAAGTGAAAGGCTGAAAAACAATACTCCAAGCAAACAACACCCAAAAAAAAGCAGGTGTAGCAATACTCATATCTAATAATGCTGACTACAAGACAGAAAAAGTACTCAGAGACAAAAATGGTCATTTCATAATGATTAAGGGGAAGTTGAATCAAGAAGACATAACAATCCTTAATATATATGCACCAAACCAAGGAGCACCAAAATATATAAGACAGCTACTTATTGACCTTAAAACAAAAACTAACAAAAATACAATCATACTTGGAGACCTCAATACACCGCTGACGGCTCTAGATCGGTCATCCAAACAGAGAATCAATAAAGATATAGTGGCCTTAAACGAAATACTAGAACACCTGGATATGATAGACATATACAGGACACTTCATCCCAAAGCGACAGAGTATACATTTTTCTCTAGTGTACATGGAACATTCTCAAGAATTGACCATATGTTGGGCCACAAAGACAATATCAGCAAATTTAGAAAAATTGAAATTGTACCAAGCATATTTTCTGATCATAAAGCCTTGAAACTAGAATTCAACTGCAAAAAAGAGGGGGAAAAACCCACAAAAATGTGGAAACTAAACAACATACTTCTAAAAAATGAATGGGTCAAAGAAGAAATAAGTGCAGAAATCAAAAGATATATACAGACAAATGAAAATGAAAATACGACATATCAGAATCTCTGGGACGCAGCAAAAGCAATAATAAGAAGAAAGTTCATATCACTTCAGGCCTATATGAACAAACAAGAGAGAGCCGAAGTAAACCACTTAACTTCACACCTTAAGGAACTAGAAAAAGAAGAACAAAGACAACCCAAAACCAGCCGAAGAAAGGAGATAATAAAAATCAGAGCAGAAATAAATGAAATAGAGAACAGAAAAACTATAGAAAAAATCAATAAAACAAGGAGCTGGTTCTTTGAAAAGATCAACAAAATTGACAAACCCTTAGCAAGACTCACCAAGGAAAAAAGACACAGGACTCAAATAAATAAAATCCAAAATGAAAGAGGAGAGATCACCACAGACATCATAGAAATACAAAGAATTATTGTAGAATACTATGAAAAATTATATGCCACCAAATACAACAATCTAGAAGAAATGGATAAATTCCTAGAACAATACAACCTTCCTAGACTGAGTCATGAAGAAGCAGAAAGCCTAAACAGACCAATCAGCAGGGAGGAAATAGAAAAAAGTATTAAAAACCTCCCCAAAAATAAAAGTCCAGGCCCAGATGGTTATACTAGTGAATTCTATCAAACATTCAAAGAAGACTTGGTTCCTATTCTACTCAAAGTCTTCCAAAAAATTGAAGAAGAAGCAATACTTCCAAACACATTTTATGAAGCCAACATAACCCTCATACCAAAACCTGGCAAGGATGGCACAAAGAAAGAAAACTACAGACCAATATCTCTAATGAATACAGATGCTAAAATACTAAACAAAATACTGGCAAACCGAATACAACAACATATTAAAAAAATAATACATCATGATCAAGTGGGATTCATCCCAGAATCTCAAGGATGGTTCAACATACGCAAAACGGTTAATGTAATACACCATATCAACAAAACAAAGAACAAAAACCACATGATCTTATCAATAGATGCAGAAAAGGCTTTTGATAAAATACAACACAATTTTATGTTTAAGACTCTCAACAAAATGGGTATAGAAGGAAAATATCTCAACATGATAAAGGCCATATATGATAAACCATCAGCCAACATCCTATTAAACGGCATAAAACTGAGGACTTTCTATCTTAAATCAGGAACAAGACAGGGTTGTCCACTCTCTCCACTCTTATTCAACGTGGTGCTAGAAGTTCTGGCCAGAGCAATCAGACAAGACAAAGAAATAAAAGGCATCCATATCGGAAAAGAAGAAGTAAAGCTATCACTTTTTGCTGATGATATGATCCTATACATCGAAAACCCGAAGGACTCCACAAAAAGATTATTAGAAACAATAAACCAATACAGTAAGGTCGCAGGATACAAAATTAACATACAAAAGTCCATAGCCTTTCTATATGCCAACAATGAAATATTAGAAAACGAACTCAAAAAAATAATCCCCTTCACGATTGCAACAAAAAAAATAAAATACCTAGGAATAAACATAACAAAGAACGTAAAGGACCTATATAATGAAAATTACAAAGCATTGTTAAGGGAAATCGAAAAAGATACAATGAGATGGAAAAATATTCCTTGTTCCTGGATAGGAAGAATAAATATAATCAAAATGGCCATATTACCCAAAGCAATATACAAATTTAATGCAATTCCCATCAAAATCCCTATGAGATTTTTTAAGGAAAGGGAACAAAAAATCATCAGATTTATATGGAACTATAAAAAACCCCGAATAGCCAAAACAACCCTAAGGAAAAAGAATGAAGCTGGGGGCATTACAATACCTGACTTTAAACTATATTATAGGGCCACGATAATCAAAACAGCATGGTATTGGCAAAAAAATAGACACTCAGACCAATGGAACAGAATAGAAAGCCCAGAAATAAAACCACATATATATGGTCAAATAATCTTTGATAAAGGGGCCAACAACACACAATGGAGAAAAGAAAGCCTCTTCAACAAATGGTGTTGGGAAAACTGGAAAGCCACATGCAAAAGAATGAAACTCGACTACAGCCTGTCCCCGTGTACTAAAATTAATTCAAAATGGATCAAAGACCTAAATATAAGACCTGAAACAATAAAGTACATAGAAGAAGACATAGGTACTAAAATCATGGACCTGGGTTTTAAAGAACATTTTATGAACTTGACTCCAATGGCAAGAGAAGTGAAGGCAAAGATAAATGAATGGGACTACATCAGAATTAAAAGTTTTTGCTCAGCAAGAGAAACTGATATCACAATAAACAGACAGCCAACTATATGGGAACTGATATTTTCAAACGACAGCTCAGATAAGGGCCTAATATCCAAAATTTACAAAGAACTCATAAAACTCAACAACAAACAAACAAACAATCCAATAAAAAAATGGGAAGAGGACATGAACAGACACTTCTCCCAGGAAGAGATACAAATGGCCAACAGATATATGAAAAGATGCTCAGCTTCATTAGTTATTAGAGAAATGCAAATCAAAACTACAATGAGATACCACCTCACTCCTGTTAGATTAGCTATTATCAACAAGACGGGTAATAGCAAATGTTGGAGAGGCTGTGGAGAAAAAGGAACCCTCATTCACTGTTGGTGGGACTGTAAAGTAGTACAACCATTATGGAGGAAAGTATGGTGGTTCCTCAAAAAACTGCAAATAGAACTACCTTATGACCCAGCAATCCCTCTACTGGGTATATACCCCAAAACCTCAGAAACATTGATACGTGAAGACACATGTAGCCCCATGTTCATTGCAGCACTGTTCACAGTGGCCAAGACATGGAAACAACCAAAAAGCCCTTCAATAGAAGACTGGATAAAGAAGATGTGGCACATATACACTATGGAATACTACTCAGCCATAAGAAATGATGACATCAGATCATTTACAGCAAAATGGTGGGATCTTGATAACATTATAAGGAGTGAAATAAGCAAATCAGAAAAAAACAAGAACTACATGATTCCATACATTGGTGGAACATAAAAATGAGACTAAGAGACATGGACAAGAGTGTGGTGGTTACCAAGGGTGGCGGGGAGGGAGGACATGGGAGGGAGGGAGGGAGAGAGTTAGGGGGAGGGGGAGGGGCACAGAGAACTAGATAGAGGGTGACGGAGGACAATCTGACTTTGGGCGAGGGGTGTGCAACATAATTTGATGACAAAATAACCTAGACATGTTTTCTTTGAATATATGTACCCTGATTTATTAATGTCATCCCATTACCATTAATAAAAATTTATTTAAAAAAAAAATTAATAAAAATTTAAAAAATAAAGTGCACACAGTACATTTTCTATGATAGACCATATGTCTATCATAGAAAACAAGTCTATCACACAAAACAAGTTGCAACAAACTTTAACAAATTAAAATGAAATATGAAGATGACAGCAGAGTAATGGTGTTGTGAGAAATACTCCTGATCTCTTTCCTTGAAATTTTAACATACTGGACAATTATAGCACATCAAAGAAACTTCAACTGGGCTTGCAAGTATGCCTGAAAGATCTACACATGGAAGGGATTAAAAAGGGAGACAGAAGATAAAATGCATTTATAGTCTTCTCTGAGGAGGAGACAAACCCATAATGACTAGATTTTTTTATTCTCTACCAGATTTGCAGAGGAGGAAATTTCAGGCTCTCCATGATTTGTTGGAGGAGTACAGAGAATGAAATTTGAAGTGACTGGGTCTCCTTCTGCCAGAAGGAACAATAAGATAGGGGTATAGAGGGGGAGATCAACCAAAGATGAGGCATAACATGGAGTCATGGCCAGTGTTTCCATGGTTGACCTGAAACCTGAAAGCCAAAATCATGAAGCCAGAGAACCAAAGCAAGAAAGTCAAAGCAGTAAAGCCCTCACAGCACATCCCACCCAAAAACTCAACTGTGACCCCTCCTACATCAATGTGGCACCAGCAGAGGAAAGCTCAGGAATTTCAAAGAACTAAACCTAGTAATACTGCTACACCTACTGGAAGAAAACAGTAACTTCTCAAAACAGAAAAGTATTCTTTATTTATTCTTTATTTCTCCATGTTTTTTCTTAGTCTTTATTCCTCTTCACTCTTTTCAATTTCATTTCCTTTAATTGTTACATTTTTCATTCTTTTTAAAAAATTTTATTTATTTATTTACAGAGACAGAGAGAGTAAGAGAGAGGGATAGACAGGGACAGACAGACAGGAATGGAGAGAGATGAGAAGCATCAATCATCAGTTTTTTGTTGCGCATTGCAACACCTTAGTTGTTCATTGATTGCTTTCTCATATGTGCCTTGACCGCAGGCCTTCAGCAGACCAAGTAATCCCTTGCTCAAGCCAATGACCTTGGGTCCAAGCTGGTGAGCTTTTTGCTCAAACCAGATGAGCCCATGCTCAAGCTGATGACCTCGGGGTCTCGAACCTGGGTCCTTCTGCATCCCAGTCTGATGCTCTATCCACTGCACCACCACCTGGTCAGGCACATTTTTTATTCTTACTTTTAGCAGATGTTTGATAAGTTTATAATTTTTTTTTACTTTTAATCTTTGTGTTCTGTGTTTTTTCTTTTTTAGTTGTCATTAATTTTAAATTTTTATTGTATTTTTATATTTATTTATTTATTTTTGTGTTTTTTAGGGTTCTTAAAAATAATACTTTTAAAAACCATCAAAGATAAAGAAATCAAATACTATAGCTACACAAGGCAGAGATGTCATTCAGAAAGAAAAAATCTCCAGAAAAAATATCTCAACTGCATGAAAACACTTGAGTTAAGTGGTAGAGTATTCAAAATTGAAGTTCTGAAATACTTGACAAGATGTGGGAAAACACCAATAAGCAAATTTAATGAGCTCACCTAGGAGATTAAAACTTTAAAATCAGAGATGAAGAAATTAATATATAAATTGAAAACAGAGGTAGGAAGTTTAGTTAATAGAACAAGCCAGATACAAGAAAGAATCAGTGACATCAAAGACAGGCAACTAGAGATACTACAGAAAGAAGAAAAGAAAGATTCACAAATTTAAAAAAATGTGAGAGCTCTACAAGAATTTTCTGACTCCATTAGAAAGTAGAAGAAGAGAGAGAGAAGGGAATGGAGAATTTATTTAAACAAATAATGATATGAATTTTCCAGAACTTATGAAGAGACAGAGCATGGAATCCAAGAAGCAAACAGAACAATAAGTTACCTCAACACTAACAGACATACTTTAAGACATATTATAATAAAACCGTCAAAAATAAATGACAGAGTAAGAATTCTAAAGGTGGCTAGGATAAAAAGACTATAACATCTATAACATATAAAAGAAACCCCAATACGTTATTAACAGACTTCTCAGCAGAAATTCTACAAGCCAGAACATAGTGGACTCAAGCATTCAAAATATATAAAAAAAAGAATTACCAACCAAGCATACTATATTAATCAAAGTTATCCTTCACATATGAAGGAGAAATAAAAATTTTACAGACATATAGAAGGTGAGGAAATTTATCACCAGAAAATCCTACTGCAGGAAATATTCAAGGGGGTTATTTCACCTAATAAAGAGAACAAAACAAAAACACAAGTAGGTGCTCCAAGAAGATTTGAATAAAAATAAGGATAATCCTGTGACAACAGTAGCATAAAAGGAGAAATGTAAAATATCTACAATAGAAAAAAAAGATGAAGCACAGAAGCACTCATAAGACAAAGAATTCTTGTACATATGAATATTTTTCTATTAATAACCTAATAGTAACCACTCACAAAAAAGCCACTACAGAAATACACAGCTTTAAAAAAAGCAGAAACGGGGGAAAGAAAAATGGAATACAATCAGACAAAACAAATAACAGAAACACAAAAGAAAAGGTCTAAAACAAAACACAGAGCTGAAAGAAAAAATTTACAAAATGGCTATAGGAAAGTCTCAAGCATCAATAACTACCCAAAATGTAAATGGACTGAACTCACCAATAAAGAGGCACAAAGTAGCAGACTGGATCTAAAAGCAAAATCCAACCATATGCTGCCTTCAAGAGACACATCTAAGCTGCAAGTACAAAAGTAGATTCAAAATGAAAGATTGGAAAACATTTTTTTAGAAAATGATATAAAATAAATAAATAAGCAGGTGTAGCCATACATAAATATGACAATGCTGATTTCAAGACATCACAGGTAACTAAAGACAAAAATGAACATTTCATAATGATAAAAATGACAGTGTATCAAGAAGACATAATAATTCTTAATATACATGCACTAAATGGGGGACACCAAAATATATGAAAAATCTAATAACTGATCTAAAGTTAGAAGCAGATGTAAACATAATCGTACGTGAACATGTCATCAAACCATTGATGCCTTTAGATAGGTCATACAAATGGAAAATCAATAAAGAAATATGGGCCTTAAGGACACACTAGACTGAGTGGACATGAAAAACATTTACAGTACATTTCAATCCAAAATATCAAATTATACATTATTCTTCAGTGTTCATGGAACACTTTTAAGAATAGGCTAAATGTTGGGCCACAAAACTAACATCAACAAATTGAGAAAGATTGAAATTATGCCAAGCATAATTTCTGATCATAAGGCTTTAAAATTAAAATTTAACTGCAAAAAGGAAGTAAAAAACCCACAAAAATGTGGAAATTAAACAACATACTTCTAAAAATGACCAGGTCAGAAAAGAAATAAAAGCAGAGATAAAAAGATAAATACATACATGAAAATAACAACACAAAATATCAAAATTTTGGGGATGCAGAGATTGGTAATAAGAAGGAAGTTTATATCATTACAAGCTTATATCAAGAAAAGAAAAGGTTCCAAGTAAACAACCTAGCATCATATCTTAAAGAAATTGGGGGAAAAATCACAACAAAATGTCAGCAGAAGAAAAGAAACAGTAAAAATTAGAGCAGAACTTAAATAATGAACAAACAAACTATAGAAAAAATTAATCCAACAAAGACCTTAATCTTTGAGTATATCTATAAAATTGACAAAACCAAATCTAGACTCATTAAGGAAAAAAGAGGAAGGATTCATATAAACAAAATAGAAAAGAGAAGAAATTACCAGAGGCACCATAGATATACAAAGGACCATACTAAAACAATATGCAAGAGTACATGCCACTATATTTAACAATCTAGAAGAAATGGATAAGTTCTTAGAACTATATAACCTTCCTAGGCTGAGTCATGAAGAACTGATAAACCTAAATAGGCCCATAATCAGAGAGGAACTAGATACAACTATCAAAAACTTCCCCAAAAGTAAAAGTCCAGGACCAGATGGCTACACTAGTGAATTCTACCAAACATTCAAAGAAGATTTAGTACCTATCCTTCACAAAGTATTCCAGACAATAGAAGAAGAAGCAATGCTCCCTAACACATTTTATAAATTGTAAACAAAATTCTAGCAAATTAAATAAAGCAACATATTAAAAAAATAATACATCACCATCAAATAAGATAAAATCCAGGAACACAACTATTTTTCAAAATATTTAGATCGGTCAATGTAATATGTCACATCAACAAAACAAAACAAAAAAATCACATGATCACATCAATAGATGCAGAAAAGACATTCACTAAGATACAACCTCCCTTTATTTTTAAAACACTCAATAAAATGGGTATAGGAGGAAATACCTCAACATAATAAAAGCCATATATGACAAACCATCAGCTATTATCATACTAAGTAGTAAAAAAAATTAAGGTTGTTCCCCAAAAATCAGGAACAAAAGAAGGCTGCCCCCTCTCTCTACTCTTATTGAACATAGTTCTGAAGTTTTACCTGAAGCAATCAAGCAAGAGAAAGAAAGAAAAGCATACATATTAGAAAGAAAGTAAAAGTATCACTTTTTGCAGATGACATGATTCTCTAAATAGTAAACCTCAAAGACTCCACCAAAAATCTGTTAGGAATATTAAACCAATACAAAAAAAGTAGCAGTTCACAAAATCAATATACAAAAGTCTATTGCTTTCCTATATATCTACAATGAAACTTTGGAAAATTAACTCATAAAAACAATTCTTTTTAAAATTGCAGCAACAACAACAAAAATAAAACACCTGGGAATAAACTTAACAAAAGATGTGATGAACCTATTTACTGAATTTTATAAAACACTTTTAAAAAATTGAGAAGACACACACAATGAAAAAAAATATATCATGGTCATGGATTGGAAGAATCAACATAGTTAAAATGGCCATATTACCCAAAGCTATATATAAATTTAATGCAATTTTCATCAAAATCCCAATGTTATTTTTTAAACAAATAGAACAAAAAAACACCAGGTTTGTATGGAACCGTAAGAAAACCCAAGTAGCCAAAGCAATCCTGTGGAAAAAGAATAAAGCCAGAGGTATTCTACTACCTGACTTCCAATTACAATCTAGAGCAACAATAATCAAAACAGTATGGTATTAGCAGAAAAATGGACATACAGACCAATAGAACAAAATGGAGATCCCAGAAATAAAACCACACATATATGGAAAAATAATCTTTGACAAATAAGCCAAAAAAATTCTGAAAAGAGTCCCTCTTCAATTAATGGTGCTGGGAAAATAGAAAAGCACCATGCAAAAGAATAAAATTTGACCACAGTTTGTCTCCCTGCACAAAAATGAATTCAAAGTAGATCAAACACCTAAATACATGATCTAAAATAATAAATTACATAGAGGAAAACATAGGTACTAAATTCATGGACCTTGGTAGTAGAGAGCAATTTATAAATTTGACCCAAAGACAAGGGAAGTAAAGGTAAAAGTAAGGTAATAGGACTATGTCAAACTAAAAAGCTTCTTCACAGAAGAAAAAAACGGATAAAAAAAATAGGCAGCCAACTAAATGAAAAATGATTTTTGCAAACAACAGCTCTGATAAGGGGTTAATATTCAAAATATATAAAGAATTCATAAAACTCAACAATAAACAAGCAAACAATCCAAATAAAATAGGGAGAGAATCTGAACAAACATTTCTCCTAAGAAGACATACAAATGGCCAACTGATATATGAAAAAACATTCATCTTTACTAGCTATTTGAGACATGCAAATCAAAACTACAATGAGATACTACTTCACACCTATTAGATTGGCTACTATCAGCAAGACAAGTAATAAGAAGTGTTGAAGAGGTTGTGGAGAAAAAGAAACCCTCATTTACTGCTTGTAGGAATAGAAATTAGTACAACCACTATGGAAAAAAGTATGGTGGTTTCTCAAAAAATTAAAAATAAAACTACCACATGACCCAGCAATTCCTTTACCTGGTATCTACCCCCAAAACTTGAAAATATTAGTAGGTAAAGACACATGCACTCCTGTGTATATTGCACCATTATTCATAGTGGCCAAGACATGAAAAAAAACCAAAGGGTACCTTGATATAGTATTGGATAAATAAGATGTGGTACATATATTCAGTGGAATTCTACTCAGCCATAAAAATGATGACATAGCGACATTTATGACAGCATGGATGGAACTTGGTAACATTATACTGAGTGAAATAAGTAAATCAGAAAAAACTAAGAAACGTATGATTCCATACATAAGTGGAATATAAAACTGAGACTCATGGACATAGATTAAAGTGATATGGTTACCAGGGGAAGGAGTTGTAGAAAAGGAGTGGAAGAAGGGTGTAACGTAGAACAAAAATACACTGAAAGACAAATGATCTGACTTTGGATGATCAATATACAATGTAATCAACAGTTCAGATGTTATATAAATGTTTACCTAAAACCTGTGCACACTTTTTTATCAATGTCACCTTTTTAAATTTAATTTTCTAAATAAAAGCTTCTCAAAAATTCAAAAAAGAAATTGGAAATCAAATCAAGCAATTTCTCTGACCACAATGGCAAAAAAATAGAAATCAACCATAATAGAAAAATAAAAAGAAATTCACATACTTGGAAGTTATATACCATATTATTAAAGAAAAATTGGTTAACAATAAGCTCAAAGAAGAAATAAACAGTTTGCCTGAAACAAAAACAAATATACAACAACCCAAAATTTATAAGATGCAGTGAAAGCAGTCCTGACAGTGAAGTTCATAGAATTACAGAAATACCTTATTAAAGAATTTAACCATGCACCTAAAAGAACTAGAAAGAGAACCATAAACAAAACCCAGAGGAATTAGAAGGAAGAAAATAATAAAGACATGAGCAGAAATAAATGGCATACAGACTAAAAAATATACCAAAGATCAATGTAACCAAGAATAAACAAGATCAACAAACCCTTTGACTATACTCATTAAGAACAGAAGAACCTGCTATTCTCTACCTGAGCGTGCCAAAGGGGCAGAACCCGGGGTACAGAGTCACCGACCAGGAAGAGGGAGAGAAAAGAAAAAGCAAGAAGATAACCTCTCAAAATCAAGAATAATCTGCAGACTTTATAACCTATCCCATTTTATTATATTTGTTCGTTTGTTTCTCTTATCTTCATTCTTGATACTTTTTTTCCTCCTCCAATTTGGCTGATTAACTCTCTGCTGGTCTTACTCTCACCTCTCCTTGAACTACACTACCCATAAGTGTTACATCTCCCATTATCTTTTCTCTCCTCTTCCTTTCTCTCTATGAGGGTTGCACTCCAAAACCCTTAACTCTCTCTCTCTCTCCTTTCTTTTTTCTTCTTTTAGTGGTTCCCTCTTTTTTTCTCTCTCTCTCTTTCTTTTCTCCCTCTATATTAGTTTCTTCCTTTCTCCTTTACATCTCCTCTCATTCAAACCTCAATAACAAACAAATTATCTTATCTGGGACTCAAACTTATGTTTGTGGCATTTTGGGGAGTTTTTACTTCACCTTTTTAACTCACTAGCAGTGCTCCCATCCCTGGCTCTCCATTTTATCTAGTTCTTGTTCCACTAAATACAATAGTATTTTTTTAATTTGTCCCCCCATTTTTCTGTTTTTCTCTTATTCCTCTCATCATAACTCTTAGACAACCAACACCTAAAAGCAAATCATTTTATTATTGACTAAAATTCTTTCCTTATTTGATTTTTGTGGGTCCATACCCCATTTTTTTCTTTTTTTCTTTTTTTTGCCCCTTTATTACTTTTCCCCAATTCAGGCCCTCCATCACAGGCATTGTTTGTTATAATTCACAGTCCACCACAAGATTTTCTCAAGAAAGAGGGGAAAGGAGAGGAGAGGAAAAAAGAGAGGGAGAATAATTTCCTTTTTTAAAAAATTTTTATTTTATTTTATTTTTCTTTATTTCATTATTAATTTTTTTAAAAAACAACAGTTTTCGATTTTTTATTTTTTATTTTTTTAACTTTTTATATTTTATTAAATCTCATTAATACTATCAACAAAACCACCCTCAGATGCCATTAAGAAAAAGAAAATTGAATATCATGGATACAAAAAAAGAGAGGTAAAACAGCTAGATGAGGAAAAATCTATGGAGAAAAAATTCAATATATTGGAAACCTTGGAGCTAAATGACAGACAATTCAAGATAGAAATCCAAAAAATCCTCCGAGATATAAAAGAAGACACAGAAAGGCAATTTAGGGAGCTGAGAAAACAACTCAATGAACACAAAGAATATATGTTCAAGGAAATTGAAACTATAAAAACAAATCAAACAGAGATGAAAAATTCAATTCACAAGCTGAAAAACGAAGTAACAAGCTTAGCTAATATAACAGGTCAGAGAGAAGAGAGGATTAGTGAAACAGAAGACAAGCAAATTGAGGCACAACAAAGAGAAGAAGATACAGATTCAAAAATTAAATAAAATGAGATAGCCCTACAAGAATTATCTGACTCCATCAAAAAGAATAACATAAGAATAATAGGTATATCAGAGGGAGAAGAGAGAGAAAATGGCATGAAGAATATACTCAAACAAATAATAGATGAGAACTTCCCAAGCCTGTGAAAAGAACTAAAGCCTCAAATTCAAGAAGTAAACAGAACACTGAGTTTTCTTAACCCCAACAAACCTACTCCAAGGCATATCATAATGAAATTGACACAAACCAACAGCGAAGAAAAAACTCTCAAGGCAGCCAGGGAAAAGAAGAATACAACATATAAAGGAAGGCCCATTAGATTATCATCAGATTTCTCAGCAGAAACTCTACAAGCTAGAAGAGAGTGGACCCCAATATTTAAAGTCCTGAAAGAGAGGAACTTTCAGCCACGAATACTATACCCATCAAAGCTATCCTTTAAATATGAAGGAGAAATAAAAACATTCACAGATAAAGAAAAGATGAGGGAATTTATCATCAGAAAACCCAAACTCCAGGAATTACTAAAGGGGGTTCTCTAATCAGATACAAAGAACAAAAAAAAAAAAAAAAAAACAGAGCCACAAGTAAAAGCTCCAAGAAGAACACAATAAAACCAAATTTAAACTGTGACAACAACAAAAAGAAAGAGGGGGAGAAGATGGAGATTAACAATAGCAAAGAACAATAAAGTGCAAAAGTACTCACAAAATAGTTCGCTACAATGAACAGGGTAGGGACCCTTTTCATTACTCAAAGGTAACCACCACTGAAAAAACCACCACAGAAGCACATGAAATAAAAAAGATAGCAACAGAGGAAAGATGTATGGAATACAACCAAATAAAAACAAAAGATAGAAAAACGAAAGAGAAGGATCAAACAAGACACAAAACTAACAGAAACCAATCTATAAAATGGCAATAGGGAACTCACAAGTATCAATAATTACACTAAATATAAACGGATTAAACTCACCAATAAAAAAGCACAGAGTAGCAGAATGGATTAAAAAAGAAAATCTCACTGTATGCTTCCTACAGCAAGCTCATCTAAGTAACAAGGATAGAAACAAATTCAAAGTGAAAGGCTGGAAAACAATACTCCAAGCAAATATCCAAAAAAAAGCAGGTGTAGCAATACTCATATCTGATAATGCTGACTACAAGACAGAAAAAGTACTCAGAGACAAAAATGGCCATTTCATAATGGCTAAGGGGACACTGAATCAAGAAGACATAACAATTCTTAATATATATGCACCAAACCAAGGAGCACCAAAATATATAAGACAGCTACTTATTGATCTTAAAACAAAAATTGACAAAAATAAAATCATACTTGGAGACCTCAATACACCACTGATGGCTCTAGATCGGTCATCCAAACAGAGAATCAACAAAGACATAGTGGCCTTAAACAAAACACTAGAGCACCTGGATATGATAGACATCTACAGGACATTTCATCCCAAAGTGACTTAGTATACATTTTTCTCCAGTGTACATGGATCATTCTCAATAATTGACCATATGTTGGGCCACAAAAACAACATCAGCAAATTCAGAAAAATTGAAGTTGTACCAAGCATATTTTCTGTTCGTAAAGCCTTGAAACTAGAATTCAACTGCAAAAAAGAGGAAAAAAATCCCAAAAAAATGTGGAAACTAAACAACATACTTTTAAAAAATGAATGGGTCAAAGAAGAAATAAGTGCAGAGATCAAAAGATATATACAGAATAATGAAAATGACAATATGACATATCAGAATCTATGGGATGCAGCAAATGCAGTGATAAGAGGGAAGTTCATATCACTTCAGGCATATATGAACAAACAAGAGAGAGCCCAATGAACCACTTAACTTCCCACCTTAAAGAACTAGAAAAAGAAGAACAAAGACAACCCAAAACCAGCCAAAGAAAGGAGATAATAAAAATCAGAGCAGAAATAAATGAATTAGAGAACAGAAAAATTATAAAAAAAATTAATAGAACAAGGACCTGGTTCTTTGAAAAGATCAACAAAATTGACAAACCCTTGGCAAGACTTACCAAGAAAAAAAGAGAAAGAACTCATATAAACAAAATCCAAAATGAAAGAGGAGAAATCACCACGGACACCATAGATATACAAAGAATTATTGTAAAATAATATGAAAAACTTTATGCCACTAAATTCAACAACCTAGAAAAAATGGATAAATTCCTAGAACAATACAACCTTCCTAGACTGAGTCAAGAAGAAGTAGAAAACCTAAACAGACCTATCAGTAGAGAAGAAATAGAAAAAACCATTAAAAACCTCCCCAAAAACAAAAGTCCAGGCCCTAACGGCTATACCAGCGAATTTTATCAAACATTCAAAGAAGACTTGGTTCCTATTCTACTCAAAGTCTTCCAAAAAATTGAAGAAGAAGCAATACTTCCAAACACATTTTATGAGGCCAACATAACCCTCATACCAAAACCAGGCAAGGATAGCACAAAAAAAGAAAACTACAGACCAATATCTCTAATGAATACAGATGCTAAAATACTAAACGAAATACTAGCAAATCAAATACAACAACATATTTAAAAAATAATACATCATGATCAAGTGGGATTCATCCCAGAATCTCAAGGATGGTTCAACATATGTAAAACGGTTAACGTAATACACCATATCAACAAAACAAAGAACAAAAAACACATGATCTTAGAAAAGGCTTTCGATAAAATACAACACAATTTTATGTTTAAAACTCTCAACAAAATGTGTACAGAAGGAAAATATCTCAACATGATAAAGGCCATATATTATAAACCATCAGCTAACATCATATTAAATGGCACTAAACTGAAGGCTTTCCCCCTTAAATCAGGAACACGACAGGATTGTCCACTCTCTCCACTCTTATTTAATGTGGTACTAGAGATTCTAGCCAGAGTAATCAGACAAGACAAAAAAATAAAAAACATCCATATCGGAAAAGAAGAAGTAAAGGTATCACTTTTTGCAGATGATATGATCCTATACATCGAAGACCCCAAAGAATCCACAAAAAGACTACTAGAAACAATAAGCCAATACAGAATGGTCGCAGGATACAAAATTAACATACAGAAGTCAATAGCCTTTCTATATGCCAACAATGAAACAATTCAGAACGAACTCAAAAGAATAATCCCCTTCATGATTGCAACAAAAAAAAATAAAATACTTAGGAATAAACATAACAAAGAATGTAAAGGACTTATATAATGAAAACTATAAACCATTGTTAAGGGAAATCGAAAAAGATGTAATGAGATGGAAAAATATACCTTGTTCTTGGCTAGGAAGAATAAATATAATCAAGATGGCTATATTACCCAAAGCAATATACAAATTTAATGCAATTCCCATCAAACTTCTAATGACGTTTCTTAAGGAAATAGAGCAAAAAATCAACAGATTTATATGGAACTATAAAAAACCCCGAATAGCCAAAGCAATCCTAAAAAAAAAGAATGATGGTGGAGGCATTACAATACCTGACTTCAAAATTTATTATAGGGCCACGACAATCAAAACAGCATGGTATTGGCAGAAAAATAGACACTCAGATCAATGGAACAGAATAGAAAGTCCAGAAATAAAACCACATATATATAGTCAAATAATTTTTGATAAAGGGGCCAACAACACACAATGGAGAAAAGAAAGCCTCTTCAATAAATGGTGCTGGGAAAACTGGAAAGCCACATGCAAAAGAATGAAACTGGACTACAGTTTGTCCCCCTGTACAAAAATTAACTCAAAATGGATCAAAGATCTAAACATAAGACCTGAAACAATTAAGTACATAGAAGAACACATAGGTACTCAACTCATGGACCTGGGTTTTAAAGAGCATTTTATGAATTTGACTCCAATGGCAAGAGAAGTGAAGGCAAAAATTAATGAATGGGACTACATCAGACTAAGAAGTTTTTGATCAGCAAGAGAAACTGATAACAAAATAAACAGAAAGCCAACTAAATGGGAACTGATATTTTCAAACAACAGCTCAGATAAGGGCCTAATATCCAAAATATACAAAGAACTCATAAAACTCAACAACAAACAAATAAACAATCCCATAAAAAATGGGAAGAGGATATGAACAGACACTTCTCTCAGGAAGAAATACAAATGGCCAACAGATATATGAAAAGATGCTCATCTTCTTTAGCTATTAGAGAAATGCAAATCAAAACGGGAATGAGATTCCACCTCACACCTGTTCGATTAGCTATTATTAGCAAGACAGGTAATAGCAAATGTTGGAGAGGCTGTGGAGAAAAAGGAATCCTCATACATTGTTGGTGGGAATGTAAAGTAGTACAACCATTATGGAAGAAAGTATGGTGGTTCCTCAAAAAACTGAAAATAGAACTACCTTATGACCCAGCAATCCCTCTACTGGGTATATATCCCCAAAATTCAGAAACACTGATAAGTAAAGACACATGCAGCCCCATGTTTATTGCAGCATTGTTCACAGTGGCCAGGACATGGAAACAACCAAAAATCCCATCAATAGATAACTGGATAAAGAAAATGTGGCACATATACACTATGGAATACTACTCAGCCATAAGAAATGATGACATTGGAACATTTACAGCAAAATGGTGGAATCGTGATAACATGATACGAAGCGAAATAAGTAAATCAGAAAAAAAACAGGAACTGCATTATTTCATATGTATGTGGGAAATAAAGTGAAACTAAGAGACATTGATAAGGTTGTGGTTGTTACGAGGGGAGTGGGAATGGGAGAGGGAAAGGGGGAGGGGGAGGGGCACAAAGAAAACAAGATAGAAGGTGACAGAGGACAATCTGACTTTGGGTGATGGGTATGCAACATAATTGAACGACAAGGTAACCTGGACTTGTTGTCTTTGAATATATGTATCCTGATTTATTGATGTCACCCCATTAAAGAAAATAAAATTATTATAAAAAAAGATTAAAAATAAAAAAGAACAGAAGAACCTGACCAAGCAGTTGCGCAGTAGATAGAGCATCGGACTGGGATGCGGAGGACCCAGGTTCAAGACATCGAGGTTGCCAGCTTGAGCACAGGCTCATTTGGATTGAGCAAAAAGCTCACCAGCTTGTACCCAAGGTCGCTGGCTTGAGCAAGGGGTTACTCTGTCTGCTGAAGGCCCACAGTCAAGGCACATATGAGAAAGCAATCAATGAACAACTAAGGTGTCGCAATGAAAACCTGATGATTGATGCTTCTCATCTCTCTGTTCCTGTCTGTCTGTCCCTGTGTGTCCCTTTCTCTGATTCTCTCTGTCCCTGTAAAAAAAAAAAGAAGAAGAAGAAGAGAGAGTACCCAAATTAATAAAATTAGAAATAAAAGAGGAGTCTGACCAGATGGTTGTGCAGTGCATAAAGCATCAGGCTGGGATGCAGAGGACCCACGTTTGAAACCCCGAGGTCACTGACTTGAATGTGGGCTCCTCTGGTTTGAGTAAGACTCAGCAGCTTCAGCCCAAGGTCACTGGCTTAAGCAAGGGGTCATTCGATTTGCTGTAGCCCCTCAATCAAGGTACATATGAGAAAGCAATCAATGAACAACTAAGGTGCCACAACAAAGAATTGATGCCTCTCATCTCTCTCCCTTCCTGTCTGTCTGTCCCTATCTTTCCCTCTCTCTGTTTTTCTCTGTCTCTGTCACAAAAATAAAAAAAGAGATGAATGAAAAGAAGTAACAGGCATCACAGATATACAAAGAATATTTAGAAAATACTTAGAAGAACTATATGTCAAAAACTGTACAATTTGGGTTGAATGGATAAATTCTTAGAAACATATAATCTTTCAACACTGAATCTGAAAGTATCAAAAAACCAGAGCAAACTGATTACAATAAATGAAACTAAAACGTTTATCAAATCTCTCCCAACAAACAAAAGTCCTGGCCTAGATGGCTACACAGGTGAATTTCACCAAAGATTCAAAGAACCTATTCTTTTCAAACTATTTCAAAAATTTAAAAGGATGGAAGACTTTTAAGCTCATTTATGAGGTGAACATTTCTTAATGGCAAATCCAGATAAAGTAACTGCAAAGGAAAAAAATTATAGTCCAATATCCTTGATGAACATAGATCTAAAATTCTCAATGAAGTATTAGCAAACAGGATCCAACAATACATTCGAAAGGTCGTACATACATCATGATTATGTGAGATTTACTGCAGGAAGTCAAGATAGATACAATATTCACAAATCAATGAATATGATTAAAAGCTTTAAAAATGTAGGGTAAAAATCACATGATTAAATCAATAGATGCAGTAAAAATCAGTTGATAAAATCCAGCACCCATTTGTAATCAAAACTCTCAGCAAAGTGGGAATTCAGGGAACATACCTCAACATAATAAAGCTATATATGACAAGCCCACAGCCAACATCATACTCAATAGGCAAAAATGAAAAACAATTTCTTGAGAATCAAAAACAAGACAGGAGTGTCCCTTTTCATCTCTCTTATTCATTTTAGTACTGGAAATACTAACCATATCCATCAGACAAGAAGAAGTAAAAGGCTTCTAAATCGGAAAGGAAAAATTAAATCTGTCATTATTTGCCAGTGACATGATAATGTACATAGAAAACACTGAAGTTTCATCCAAAAAATACTAGGCTTAATAATTAAATTTTGCACAAAGTGGAAAGATATAAAATTAATATTCAGAAATCAGTGGCATTTTTATACATCAATAATGAACTGTCAAGACAAAGAAATAAAAGGCATCCATATCGGACAAGAAGAAGTAAAGGTATCACTTTTTGCTGATGATATGATCCTATACATCGAAAACCCAAAGGACTCCACAAAAAGATTACTAGAAACAATAAACCAATACAGTAAGGTCGCAGGATACAAAATCAACATACAAAAGTCCATAGCCTTTCTATATGCCAACAATGAAATATTAGAAAACGAACTCAAAAAAATAATCCCCTTCACGATTGCAACAAAAAAAAATTAATACCTAGGAATAAACATAACAAAGAATGTAAAGGACCTATATAACGAAAACTACAAGGCATTGCTAAGAGAAATAGAAAAAGACACAATGAGATGGAAAAATATTCCTTGTTCTTGGATAGGAAGAATAAATATAATTAAAATGGCCATATTACCCAAAGTAATATATAAATTTAATGCAATTCCCATCAAAATTCCTATGACATTTTTTAAAAAAATGGAACAAAAAATCATAAGATTTATATGGAACTATAAAAAACCCCGAATAGCTAAAGCAATCCTAAGGAAAAAGAATGAAGCTGGGGGCACTACAATACCTGACTTTAAACTATATTATAGGGCCACAATAATCAAAACTGTATGGTATTGGCAGAAAAATAGACACTCAGACCAATGGAACAGAATAGAAAGCCCAGAAATAAAACCACATATATATGGTCAAATAATCTTTGATAAGGGGGCCAACAATGCAAAATGGAGAAAAGAAAGCCTCTTCAACAAATGGTGTTGGGAAAACTGGAAAGCCACATGCAAAAGAATGAAACTCGACTACAGCCTGTCCTCGTGTACTAAAATTAATTCAAAATGGATCAAAGACCTAAATATAAGATCTGAAACAATAAAGTACATAGAAGATGACATAGGTACTAAACTCATGGACCTGGGTTTTAAAGAACATTTTATGAACTTGAGTCCAATGGCAAGAGAAGTGAAGGCAAAGATAAATGAATGGGACTACATGAGAATAAAAAGTTTTAGCTCAGCAAGAGAAACCGATATCAAAATAAACAGACAGCCAACTAAATGGGAACTGATATTTTCAAACAATAGCTCAGATAAGGGCCTAATATCCAAAATATACAAAGAACTCATAAAACTCAACAACATACAAACAAACAATCCAATAAAAAAATGGTAAGCGGACATGAACAGACACTTCTCCCAGGAAGAAATACAAATGGCCAACAGATATATGAAAAGATGCTCAGCTTCATTAGTTATTAGAGAAATGCAAATCAAAACTACAATGAGATACCACCTCACCCCTGTTAGATTAGCTATTATCAACAAGACGGGTAATAGCAAGTGTTGGAGAGGCTGTGGAGAAAAAGGAACCCTCATACACTGTTGGTGGGAATGTAAAGTAGTACAACCATTATGGAGGAAAGTATGGTGGTTCCTCAAAAAACTGCAAATAGAACTACCTTATGACCCAGCAATCCCTCTACTGGGTATATACCCCAAAACCTCAGAATCATTGATACGTAAAGACACATGTAGCCCCATGTTCATTGCAGCACTGTTCACAGTGGCCAAGACATAGAAACAACCAAAAATCCCTTCAATAGAAGACTGGATAAAGAAGATGTGGCACATATACACTATGGAATACTACTTAGCCATAAGAAATGATGACATCAGATCATTTACAGCAAAATGGTGGGATCTTGATAACATTATATGGAGTGAAAAAGGTAAATCAGAAAAAAACAAGAACTACATGATTCCATACATTGGTGGAACATAAAAACGAGACTAAGAGACATGGACAAGAGAGTGGTGGTTACCAGGGGTGGGGGGAGGGAGGACGCAGGAGGGAGGGAGGGAGAGATTTAGGGGGAGGGGGAGGGGCACAGAGAAAACTAGACAGAGGGTGACGGAGGACAATCTGACTCTGGGTGAGGGGTATGCAACATAATTTAATGACAAGATAACCTAGACATGTTTTCTTTGAATATATGTACCCTGAATTATTAATGTCATCCCATTAACATTAATAAAAATTTATTAAAAAAATAAAAAATAAAAATAAAAATAATGAACTGTCAGAAAGAGAAATTAAAAAATCTATCCCTTTCACTATTTCAATAACAATAAAAATAAAGTACTTAAGAATAAATTTAATCAAGGAGTTTAAACTCTTGTTCTTGGAGAATTATAAGGCATTGAAAAAAATTAAGGAAGATACAAACAAGGGGAATCATATATCAATTTTATGGATGGAAAAAAATAACATTATTAAAATTCTATAATACGCAAAGCAATCTACAGATTCAGTACAATTCTTATTAAAATACCAATGTAATATTTCACAGACCTTAAACAAATATTCAAAGAAAATTATGGAACTAAAAAATAACCCAGATATTCTCAGCAATCTAGAAAATGAAAAACAAAGTAGAAGGTATCACACTTTTTGTTATCAAGCTATACTACCAGGCCATGTACTCAAAGCAGGCTGGTATTAGCATAACAGCAGCCATACATGGAACAGAACAGAGAACTCAGAAATGAACCTACATCTGTGTGGCTAATTAATATTTGACTAAAGAGACAAGAGTATACAATGGAGTAAAAATAGTCTCATTAATAAATGATGGTGGGAAAATTGGACAGGTACATAAAAAAATGAAAATAGATCACCAACTTACACCATTCACAAAAATAAACAAAATGTATAAAAAACTTAAATGTAAGTCACGAAGCCATAAAAGTTCTAGAAGAAAACATAGGTAATAGACTCTCAGACATCTCTTGTAGCAATATTTTTTGTTGATATATCTCTTTAGACAAGTAAAATAAAGAACAAAATAAAAAATGGGACTATATCAAACTAAAAAGCTTTTGCAAAGCACATGATACCATCATCAAAATGAAAAGAGCACCCACTATATAGAAGAAACATATTTGCAAGTAAATCTGATAAGGAATTAATAATCAAAATTCATAAAGAATTTATAAAATTCAATGAAAGAAGAAAAACAATACAATTAAAAATAGGCAAAGGATCTTAATAAAAACTTTTTCAAAGAGAACATACTGAGGGTTAAAAGACATATGAAAAAATCCTCAACATCACTAATGATTAGAGAAATGCAAATTAAAACCACAATGAGATATCACCTCACACCAGTCAGAATGGCACTCATCAACAAAACAACACAGAATAAGTGCTGGCAAGAATGTGGAGAAAAGAGAACCCTCCTGCACAGCTGATGGGAATGCAGACTGGTGCAGCCACTGTGGAAAACAGTATGGAGATTCCTCAAAACATTAAAAATGGAACTGCTCTATGATCCAGCTATTCTACTTCTAGGAATATATCCTATGAATGGTAAAATACTAATTTAAAAGAAGAAATGCACCCTTATGTTCAGCAGAGCATTGTTTCCAATAACCGATACCTGAAAACAGTTCAAGTGTCCATCAGTGAATGTGTGGATAAAAAAGCTGTGGTATATTTACACAATGGAATACTACAAGGCCATAAAAAAAGAAAATCTTACATTTTGTGACGTCCTGGATGGACCTGGAGATTATTTTGCTGAGTGAAATAAGCTAGGCAGAGAAAGACCATATAATCTCACTTATATGTGGAATCTAATGAATAAAATAAAATGAGGAACAAAATAGAAACAGAGGTAGAGTCACAGAGAACAGATGGATAGCTATCAAAGGGTAAGAAGAAGAGTGGACTGGATTACAGGAGGGCAAAAGATTATCTCAAAACACATATATACAGACATTAGGGCAACCATAGCCAGAGGGAAATGGGGATGGAGATAGGGAAAAGGGAGCCAAAGGTGGAAAAATACAGGTGAAAGAGACTTTGCATGGGGCATGAAGGTCACAATCCGGATTGTAGAGTATGTTATATTAAGTGGGACACTTGAATCCGTGTCAGCAAAATAAATTCAAAATAATAATTAAAAATAAATAAAATGAGAAGAGTGACGTCACGGAAATGGCGCCGTGAGCAGCGCATCCAACAGATTTCCCCAAAATATCAACAAATTTATCAACTAGAAACAGAAAAATTTATCCTCGGAGCATTCCAAAGTTCCACACACACTGAAAGTGAAAGGAATGTTATCACTTGAATCTGAGAGACGAGTCAGAGCTGAGGGTGTGGAGGAAGCAAACTACCGCACGGATGTTCATTCAAGCCGAGGATGGAGTACGCCTGTGTGCTATCAACAAGACCACACTCACATGCCAATAAGAAAAAGGAAATAGAATATTATGGATACAAAAGATAGAGAGGTAACACAAATAGATGTGGAAAAATCTATGGAGAAAATATTTAACATATTGGAAGCCTTGGAGCTAAATGACAGAGAATTTAAAATAGAAATCTTAAAAATACTCAGAGATATACAAGAAAACACACAAAGGCAATTAAGGGAGATCAGAAAACAACTCAATGATCACAAAGAATATACTACCAAGGAAATTGAAACTATAAAAACAAATCAAACAGAAATGAAAAACTCAATTCACGAGCTGAAAAACGACGTAACAAGCTTAGCTAATAGAACAGCCCAGATAGAAGATAGGATTAGTGAAATAAAAGACAAGCAACTTGAGGCACAACAGAGAGAAGAAGAAAGAGACTCAAAAATAATAAAAAACGAGAAAGCCATACAGGAATTGTCTGACTCCATCAGAAAGAATAACATAAGAATAATAGGTATATCAGAGGGAGAAGAGAGAGAAAATGGAATGGAGAATATACTCAAACAAATAATAGACAAGAACTTCCCAAGCCTGTGGAAAGAACTAAAGCCTCAAATTCAAGAAGCAAACAGAACACCGAGTTTTCTTAACCCCAACAAACCCACTCCAAGGCACATCATAATGAAGATGACACAAACCAATGACAAAGAAAAAATTCTCAAGGCAGCCAGGGAAAAGAAGAGTACAACATATAAAGGAAGGCCTATTAGATTATCATCAGATTTCTCAGCAGAAACTCTACAAGCTAGAAGAGAGTGGACCCCAATATTTAAAGCCCTGAAAGAGAGGAACTTTCAGCCAATACTATACCCATCAAAGCTAACCTTCAAGTATGAAGGAGATATAAAAACATTCATAAATACAGAAAAGATGAGAGAATTTATCAGCAGAAAGCCCCCACTCCAGGAAATACTAAAGGGGTTTTTTCAACCAGATTCAAAGAACAAAAGAAAACAAAACCACAAGTAACAGTTCCACCAAGAACACAATAAAACCAAACTTTAACTGTGACAACAAAAGAGAAAAAGGGGGGAGAGGATGGAGATTAACTATAGCAAAGGACGATGAAGTGCAGAAATACTCATAAGATAGGGTACTACAATGAATATGATAGGTACCCTTTTCATTAATTAATGGTAACCACCCTTGAAAAAACCACCACAAAAACACTTGTCTTAAAAAAGGTAGCAACAGAGGAAAGAAGTATGGAATACAAACAAACAAAAACAAACAATAGAAAAACAAAAGAGAAGAATCAAACAAGATACAAAACTAACAGAAAGCAATTCATAAAATGGCAATAGGGAACCCAAAATTGTCAATAATTACACTAAATGTAAATGCATTAAACTTACCAATAAAAAGACACAGAGTAGCAGAATGGATTAAGAAAGAAAATCCAACTATATGCTGCCTACAAGAAACACATCTAAGCAACAACGATAAAAACAAATTCAAAGTGAAAGGATGGAAAACAATACTCCAAGAAAAAACACCCAAAAAAAAGCAGGTGTAGCAATACTCATATCTAATACTGCTGACTACAAGACAGAAAAAGTACTCAGACAAAAATGGTCATTTCATAATGATTAAGGGGACACTGAATCAAGAGGACATAACAATCCTTAATATATATGCACCAAACCAAGGAGCACCAAAATATATAAGACAGCTACTTATTGACCTTAAAACTGACAAAAATACAATCATACTTGGAGACCACAATACACCACGGACAGCTCTAGATTGGTCATCGAATCAGAGAATCAATAAAGATATAGTGGCCTTAAATGAAATACTAGAACACCTGGATATGATAGACATCTACAGGACACTTCATCCCAAAGTGACAGAGTATACATTTTTCTCTAGTGTACATGGAACATTCTCAAGAATTGACCATATGTTGGGCCACAAAGACAATATCAGCAAATTTAGAAAAATTGAAATTGTACCAAGCATATTCTCTGATCATAAAGCCTTGAAATTAGAATTTAACAGCAAAAAAGAGAGGGAAAAACCCACAAAAATGTGGAAACTAAACAACATACTTCTAAAAAATGAATGGGTCAAAGAAGAAATAAGCACAGAGATCAAAAGATATATACAGACAAATGAAAATGAAAATACTACATATCAGAATCTCTGGGATGCAGCAAAAGCAGTAATAAGAGGAAAGTTCATATCACTTCAGGCCTATATGAACAAACAAGAGAGAGCCCAAGTGAATCACTTAACTTCACACCTTAAGGAACTAGAAAAAGAAGAACAAAGACAACCCAAGACCAGCCGAAGAAAGGCGATAATAAAAATCAGAGCAGAAATAAACGAAATAGAGAACAAAAAAACTATAGAAAAAATCAATAAAACAAGGAGCTGGTTCTTTGAAAAATTCAACAAAATTGACAAATCCTTGGCAAGACTCACCAAGGAAAAAAGTCACAGGACTTAAATAAATAAAATCCACAATGAAAGAGGAGAGATCACCACAGACATCATAGATATACAAAGAATTATTGTAGAATACTATGAAAAACTATATGCCACCAAATACAACAATCTAGAAGAAATGGATAAATTCCTAGAACAATACAAACTTCCTAGACTGAGTCATGGAGGAGTCGAAAGCCTAAACAGACCAATCAGCAGGGAGGAAATAGAAAAAACTATTAAAAACCTCCCCAAAAATAAAAGTCCAGGCCCAGACGGTTATACTAGTGAATTCTATCAAACATTCAAAGAAGACTTGGTTCCTATTCTACTCAAAGTCTTCCAAAAAATTGAAGAAGAAGCAATACTTCCAAACACATTTTAAGAGGCCAACATAACCCTCATACCAAAAACCTGGCAAGGATGGCACAAAGAAAAAAAACTACAGACCAATATCTCTAATGAATACAGATGCTAAAATACTAAACAAAATACTGGCAAATCGAATACAACAATATATTTAAAAAATAATACATCATGATCAAGTGGGATTCATCCCAGAATCTCAAGGATGGTTCAACATATGTAAAACGGTTAACGTAATACACCATATCAACAAAACAAAGAACAAAAACCACATGATCTTATCAATAGATGCAGAAAAGGCTTTTGATAAAATACAACACAATTTTATGTTTAAGACTCTCAACAAAATGGGTATAGAAGGAAAATATCCTAACATGATAAAGGCCATATATGATAAACCATCAGCCTACATCATATTAAATGACATAAAACTGAGGACTTTCCACCTTAAATCAGGAACAAGACACGGTTGTCCACTCTCTCCACTCTTATTTAACGTGGTGCTAGAAGTTCTGGCCAGAGCAATCAGACAATACAAAGAAATAAAAGGCATCCATATCGGAAAAGAAGAAGTAAAGGTATCACTTTTTGCTGATGATATGATCGTATACATCGAAAACCCGAAGGAGTCCACAAAAAGATTACTAGAAACAATAAACCAATACAGTAAGGTCGCAGGATTCAAAATTAACATACAAAAGTCCAGAGCCTTTCTATATGCCAACAATGAAATATTAGAAAACGAACTCAAAAAAATAATCCCCTTCACGATTGCAAACAAAAAAATAAAATACCTAGGAATAAACGTAACAAAGAATGTAAAGGACCTATATAACGAAAATTACAAGGCATTGTTAAGAGAAATAGATAAAGACACAATGAGATGGAAAAATATTCCTTGTTCTTGGATAGGAAGAATAAATATAATTAAAATGGCCATATTACCCAAAGCAATATATAAATTTAATGCAATTCCCATCAAAATTCCTATGAGATTTTTTAAAGAAATGGAACAAAAACTCATCAGATTTATATGGAACTATAAAAAAACCCAAATAGCCAAAGCAATCCTAAGGAAAAAGAATGAAGCTGGGGGCATTACAATACCTGACTTTAAACTATATTATAGGGCCACAATAATCAAAACAGCATGGTATTGGCAGAAAAATAGACACTCAGACCAATGGAACAGAATAGAAAGCCCAGAAATAAAACCACATATATATGGTCAAATAATCTTTGATAAAGGGGCCAACAACACACAATGGAGAAAAGAAAGCATCTTCAACAAATGGTGTTTGGAAAACTGGAAAGCCACATGCAAAAGAATGAAACTCGACTACAGCCTGTCATCGTGTACTAAAATTAATTCAAAATGGATCTAAGACCTAAATATAAGACCTGAAACAATAAAGTACATAGAAGAAGACATAGGTACTAAACTCTTGAACCTGGGTTTTAAAGAACATTTTATGAACTTGACTGCAATGCTAAGAGAAGTGAAGGCAAAGATAAATGAATGGGACTACATCAGAATAAAAAGATTTGCTCAGCAAGAGAAACTGATATCAAAATAAACAGACAGCCAACTAAATAGGAAATGATATTTTTAAACAACAGCTCAGATAAGGGCCTAATATCCAAAATATACAAAGAACTCATAAAACTCAACAACAATCAAACAAACAATCCAATAAAAAAATGGGAAGAGGACATGAACAGACACTTCTCCCAGAAAGAAATACAAATGGCCAACAGATATATGAAAAGATGTTCAGCTTCATTAGTTATTAAAGAAATGCAAATCAAAACGGCAATGAGATACCACCTCACCCCTGTTAGATTAGCTATTATCAACAAGACGGGTAATAGCAAATGTTGCAGAGGCTTCGGAGAAAAGGGAACTGTCATCCACTGTTGGTGGAACTGTAAAGTAGTACAACCATTATGGAGGAAAGTATGGTGGTTCCTCAAAAAACTGCAAATAGAACTACCTTATGACTCAGCAATCCCTCTACTGGATATATACCCCAAAACCTCAGAAACATTGATACGTAAAGATACATGTAGCCCCATGTTCATTGCAGCACTGTTCACAGTGGCCAAGACATGGAAACAACCAAAAAGCCCTTCAATAGAAGACTGGCTAAAGAAGATGTGGCACATATACACTATGGAATACTACTCAGCCATAAGAAATGATGACATGAGATCATTTACAGCAAAATGGTGGGATCTTGATAACATTATATGGAGTGAAATAAGTAAATCAGAAAAAAACAAGAACTACAGGATTCCATACATTGTTGGAACATAAAAACGAGACTAAGAGACATGGACAAGAGTGTGGTGGTTATCAAGGGTGGGGGGGGAGGACGCAGAGGGAGGGAGAGATTTAGGGGGAGGGGGAGGGGCACAGAGAAAACTAGATATAGGGTGACGTAGGACAATCTGACTCTGGGCGAGGGGTATGCAACATAATTTAATGACAAGATAACCTAGACATGTTTTCTTTGAATATATGTACCCTGATTTATTAATGTCATCCCATTACCATTAATAAAAATTTATTAAAATAAATAAATAAATAAATAAAATGGAAGAGAAGTCATAGGTAAATAACTATAGATCTACTTCAGCATCTTTAGCAACCACTTGGTCTCCCATTGTGTGGTGCAACTCTCATTTGTTTAACGACTCTTCTATTGGTGAGCCCAACTTCTTTTTCATGTGCTATACAGACTTTCCTGCTGGCTTGTGCGGACTCTGGAGAACTATTGTTAATAGTGTATTCCTTCCCATCTTCATATGGGTCACATTTGTATTCTGAAATCTGTAATACAGGTTGTATTTAAGTCATGAAAACTGACAAATGCTATAAATAGTTTTTTCCCCTCCTAGAGAGCTGGTTTATTACCACATTATGCAGAGCCTGTCAGCTCAATCCTTGGCTATATTTCCCCTAATTCAGATGGGCTGGTGAGGGGAGATGGATGGGAGAAAAGGAAATGACATCCAATAATCATAGTAACAACCAGATTTGTAGCTGATGCTCCAGTCACAAAGTAACCTTAAACCTTAAAAATTATGTGTAAATACAAAATAGTAAGGTTTTGGAAACCAAGTGTTTTGGCAATAAATGAAATCTCTGTTATCTGTAAGTTTTGTAATAACTTTCAAATTGAATAAATTACAGATGGGTAGCAAAGCCAGGAATAAGAAAAATCGGAAAGAAGACTACAACTACTGTTTTGGCTTTTTAGGAATTTTCATTGTTTCTCTCAGGGGAAGAGAATTTGCTGGTAGAGTGGCTCTTATGATCCCCAATGATTGTTATATATAATATGAAAATTTAAACCTATGGGTACAATACCAAGGATTAGGGGTGGCACATTTGGATCCTTCTTTTCTGGTCAGGGTAGAATTTATCAGGTTTAAGTCTTTGAAAAAAATGAAAAAAGAAGGCCAAAGCCTGACCAGGCGGTGGTGCAGTGGATAGAGCATCATACAGGGATGCAAATGAACCAGGTTTGAAACCCTGAGGTCTCTGGCTTGAGTGCAGGCTCATCTGGCTTGAGTATGGGCTCACCAGCTTGAGCACAGGGTCGCGGTTTGAGTGTGGGATTATAGACATGACCTCATAGTTGCTGGCCTGAGCCCAAAGTCACTGACTTGATACTCAAGGTTACTGGCTTGAGCAAGGAGTCACTCAGTCTGCTCTAGCCTCCCGGTCAAGGCAATATGAGAAAGCAGTCATTGAACAACTAAGATGTTGCAACAAAGAATTGATGCTTCTCATCTCTCTCCCTTCCTGTCTGTCTCTGCGTATCTGTCCCTCCCTGTCTCTCTTTCTGTCTCTGTCCCAAAAAAAGAAATATGGAATTTACGACACTTAGGGATACCATAAATATGTCACTTCACTACAGCTTGTTCTTGCTTCTTGCTTTAACAAAGTAGGAAGGATATAGTGTTATAAGACAACTCATTAGTCTAAGGGTTGCAACCTGCATCAGTTCATGTTTCTTTGTCCCTGAAACAACATAGTACCTTCAGTGCCTCAGAAACTTTGATCTATAGCATTCTTTTTTTCTCCCTCACAATATTTTTAGCACTGTAGTGTGATAGTCAAGAGTTTTGGCTCCTCATTCTAATATATCTGTGTTCACAGCCTAGCTCTGCCACTTATAGACTATGTGAACCTCAGCTTCTTACATAAAATCCAATCTCTGCCTCAGTTTATTCAGCTACAAAATGAAGATAATAATATGCATGTCTTATAATTTTGTTGTAATACTCAGTCAAGATGATGCACATAAAGTGTTTGTTATAGTGCCTGGCATTCAAAATAAATTCAGTACCAACATGATTTCCATACATTTTACAGAAATGCCATCAAAAGGACCCATGACTGCTTTCATGTGCCACTCTCTAAGTGATCTTTAAAATTATCAATCTCTGCCCTAATAAAAATCATTTCTTACTGAGCACAATACACACTCCCAAATTCATTTCAACTTTAATTCTTTCACATGAATCAAGTATTGAAAATTTTTTCCATTCTCCCCATTCTTCTAAGCCTGTCTCCTCCAGGGAGCCTTTCCTGATCACCCCAGCCCGCAATGATGTGTACACTCATGTGAGTGATGACTTCCAACAATTCTACTCCTTTTTCCTCTCAGGTTCATCCACTTGGCTCTGAACATTGAATTAAGTAGTGACAGATCTGAAGTTGTTACTACGTAATGGTCATCTAACCTCTTTGTCATGTGGTAACTACTTCAGATTCTTCAGACACAGCAGCAAGACCTACATCAATCCAGTTGTACATCGGGAATAGTTTTGTCAAGTTTACCAAATTTTAATTTCACATAAGTAGTGATTTTTTTTAAGATGACTATATCCCAAATATTGTATGCAGGGCTGTTGGTCAAATAAGTTTGTAAATATGATATATATGTTTGCTCGCTTTGGGTGTGGAAGACAGGCTGTGAGCTGGCGAAGTCATTATAGCCTAAGGCTTAGTTTAAGACCAAGCTTTTCCCTCTCTTCTGATACTAAGAACTTCTCAAAACTAAGCTTTTCCCCATACCCTTGACTTTTCTATGATAGGGGATGGTGCAATCTTATGAGGAATCCCATTTATACCTCAGATAAGTGGCTTTGTATCAGAGACTTCCTTTTTTGTATATTGGCTTAAAGGCTTTAATTTTCTACACTATAAAATTGGACAGACCAGGGGCTTTTCTCTCTCCATTTTTTGCTATCAGCATTGCAGAGGCCTCCCTGATCCCTTGCCCTCTCTGGGAAAAGCAGGTTTTCTGATTTTCCCTTGGCTTTTCTTGTGGCTTCCCTGTCTTGGTGAGACACCAATAAACAGAATGTCCCACCTTCCTCTGACTCTGCCATTTCTTTACTGTCTGCCCAAATTTAATGAAAACCTGCATGTGAGTGGCCATTATGGCAGCCCCTGGCCATACAGGGGCATACCAATCTTAAAAATTATTTATTGTTTATTTAAAATTCCAATTAAGTGGGTATCCTGTTTTTTATCATTCAACTCTAACTGGGAATTTAGGATGAAGACCCTGAGAAGGCAAAAGAGCTGTGACAAATCCTGGGTATGTTGGTACCCTGAAACAATTGACTCATTTAATAAATACATTTTAATACCCATAGTTTGTCATCAGGTATCTCTGTTTACCAGGGTCAATATGTATAGTAGTATATTGGGTGCTCACGTCATTTTGTCTCAGTGACACCATTCATAATTTTGACATTAAGATTTACTTATAACTGTTTTTTTACAGATGGCAGTAAAGTGTCTTACTCTAATAAAATTAGAATATATGACATTTTACCCCCACAAATGGAATTTAGCATCTCAAGGAAGAGGTATAATTTTCTAGTTTATATGTAAAGGCATCATATGGCCACTGGTGAGCTTCTCATAGATTAGCCATAAAATGTGCTGCAAGGTTTTTTCAAGCCAGAGGTTGTGACCCATTAATGGGCTGGAAATCATTTCAGTGGGTCATAATGAACATTAGTAATTATAATAATGATGATGATGGAATAGAATATAATATCAGAATATATCCCATGTAAGAAATGTATTGCTGTTGAAAGTTTTAATTCTCTTATGTATGTGTCTACTGGATGGTGATAAAAATATATTTCTGATTGCATATCTGTCAAAAATGTTTGAAAAGCACTGGTGTGGTGGTAGAGACCTTGAAATCTTGAGAACAGCAGATCAGGGTCCAAATCCTGGTTTTGCTATATGCTTTCTATATAACTTTAGGTGAATGACTTGACCCTTTTGGGCCTCGGTTAACCCATCTGTAATTTTGGGATGATAATTGTACCTGCCTCAAAGGTTGTTTTGAAGATTTAATTAATTAATCCATTCAAATCACTTAGCACAGGGCATGGCTTGTAACAGAGGATCAATGCAGTTTTTGCTGTTATTATCAGTGATTAACCAAGAGTTGAGAGATTTGGAAAAGACAGGCTCATTAACTGGGGGTAAGCAGTGACAGCTGACAGCCAGATGTGGAAAGAAAGATAATTCAGAATAATACAAAAACAGATGAGATACAATAAAAGATATTCATATTGATGATGCTGAGTCATCATGAAAAGGTTACATTATGTCTAGAATATTTCATTGAATAAAACAAATTTGTGACACATATAGAAAGTTTTCCAGTGAAAATGATCCAAAAAACAGGATAAACACTTAAAAGAAAATATTAGTTAATTAGACAATTAATTTATATGGAAATTCTGCTTCTACCACTAGTTTGGATAAATGAGATATTCTAGTCTTGTATTTTACTTGTAAGCAAGTAGTAACTCCCAGCTAGTTCAGGCTCTTGGAGAGTATAAACTGAATTTTACATTCCTTCTGGATTCCATGCAGAGTCAGCATGGGGTGAAACAGGCAAAAATTTGGGGGCATCACTTCACCCTGTATATTAAAGCACTTCAGAAAACTGGACCAGATACTAGCCCACAGTGTGAGTAGAGAAGTGGTAGTATTTCCTTCCCCCTGTTCCTAGCTAGCTTTGGGAAATAAGAGGTAGGAGTAGAAGTAAGTTTGCAACCTTTCTCTTTCGTAGGCATGTTGCTGCTTACTAATACTTGCCAAATGCACACAAGTATGTGTGTGTGTGTAAGACAGAGAGGAAGAGAGAGAAGATGCATTATGAGTTGAGAGCTTTACTAGACTGGTTGTTCAAAATTATTTGAGTATGAAAACATGCTTTTAAATAACAGTCATTGTTGTTGAGCAAATCAAACAGCTAATCAACTAATCTTGTAGAATACCTGATAGATAAAAAATTTAAAATCAGTCAACACTACTTCCAAATCTATTTGGGGTCTTTGACATGACAAGCCAATATTCACTTAGAAAACTCAAGGATTTTTTCTTTTTATTGATTTTAATTTATTGTGTTTACGTAGATTCTAGTGTCACCTCAAATGCATCCCCCTCCCTGTATTCCCCTCAACATTCCCTTTGCCCCCCTCCCCATAGCACCCTTCCTCCTTCCTTTTAGGTTTATCACATCCTATCATCCCCTTTTCCTCTGTCCTCTTTTCCTCTGGTCCCTTTGATCCCTCCTCTGTCTCAATTCCCTTCCTCAGTTCTCATTATTCCTTGGATTCCTCAAATGAGTGAGGTCATATGATATTTTTCTTTCTCTGCCTGGCTTATTTCACTCAACATAATAGTTTCCAGGTCCCTCTATATTGTCACAAAAGGTAAGATTTTCTTCCTTTTTTTTCATGGCCCCATAGTATTTCATAGTATATATGTACCATAGCTTTTTAATCCACTCGTTCACTGATGGATACTTGGGCTGTTCCCAGATCTTTGTTATTGTGAACAATACTGCCATAAAAGCTTTTTCAAAGCTGAAGAGAATATGAACAGAATAAAAAGACAAACTACACAATGAAAGAACATACTTGGCAATACATTTGATAAGGGGTTAATAACCAAAATTTATAAAGAACTTGTAAAACTAAACACCAGGAATACAAACAATCCAATCAAAAATGGGCAAAATAAATGAACAGACACTTCTCCAAAGAGGACATACAGATGGCCAATAGATGAAAAAATGTTCAACATCACTAATCATTAGGGAAATGCAAATTGAAACCACAATGTGATACCATTTCACACCAGTCAGAATGACGCTCATTAACAAAACACATAATAAGTGCTGACAAGGATGTGGAAAAAAGGAAGCCCTCCTGCACTGCTGGTGAGAATGCAGACTGGTGCAACCACTGTGGAAAACAGTATGGAGATTCCTCAAAAAATTAAAAATTGAACTGTCTTTTAACCCAGCCATCTAACTTTTAAAAATATATTCCAAGAACACCATAGCCTTGATTCAAAAAGATAAAAGCTCAAGGTTTTCTTCAAAGTACAAACATTTGTAAAGACCCATTTTTAATGTTTGCAATTTTCATGAAGTATCTTTTCTTTTTCTACCCACTTAGCTGTCGCACTGATACTAGCTTTGCTTTTATTTATTTTTTTTTCTGAAGCTGGAAACAGGGAGAGACAGTCAGACAGATTCCTGCATGCGCCCTTCCGGGATCCACCCGGCACACCCATCAGGGGCTACGCTCTGCCCACCAAGGGGCAATGCTCTGCCTCCCAGGGGTGTCGCTGTGCCACAACCAGAGCCACTCTAGCACCTGGGGCAGAGGCCAAGAAGCCATCCCCAGTGCCCGGGCCATCTTTGCTCCAATGGACCCTTGGCTGCGGGAGGGGAAGAGAGAGACAGAAAGGAAGGAGGGGGGATGGAGAAGCAAATGGGCACTTCTCCTATGTGCCCTGGCTGGGAATCGAACCTGGGTCCCCCGCACGCCAGGCCGACGATCTACCACTGAGCCAACCGGCCAGGGCCACTTAGCTTTGCTTTTAGAATTTCATGCATAAGAAATGAAAGCATGGGCAAAAATTCACTATGAATGCAACAGCACTTGAAATGAACCAATCGTAGCTACGTCTATCTACATTAAAAATATATAGCACAAATGAGCAACACATTTTTGTTGAATATATTGCTCTGATAGCTCCCTGTACTCTTCCTTTTACAGTTTTAAAACAAAATTATTTCATCTATTTATTCATTAATTAATTTAATGCTTGTCTCCTCCTCTATGCTATAAACTCCATGAAATCATCAATTTCTGCTCACTTTTGTTTCTCTGAGGCTCAGCACAGTACTTGGGACCTGGTAGATGCTCATTAAATATATGCTAAGTGTTTGGAATTGATGACACAGTTTCTAATGCATTCTGGGATTTTCTGTGGTTCTTGTAGCACTAGTTAAAATTAAGCTTACCTAAGTTCTCCACAAGGCAAGAGACAACATCCTCTTTAGAAGAAACTTCATACACACGGTTGTCAAACATTGCTGAAAAATTTTATTCAACAAATACAAATAAGTACAATGTATAACTGGGAGATAAACAGAAGACCTAAGTTAATCACAGTGGTGAGAAGATGATATTTAAGCCACTAGCTAAACATTATGTATAAGAGTTTTCTGGACAGAAGTGATGGCATGAGCCCTGAAATGGGAAAGAAGGTTGTGGTGCTAAAAGCACATCAAGAGGTCTGGTGGTGTGCTTACCAAAGAAAATAATGGTAAATCACTGACCTTTGAAAAAGTTTGTAGTTCTTGAGATGTTGTACTTAAATTTTGTTATTTTGAGTTAGTAACATGTCCATATAGTAAAAAAAAATTCAAAAGAAAGAAAAGGGAATAGTGAAAAGTATATTTTCTTCCTACCCAGCCTTTCCTGCCACTAATTAACTAGTTTTCTTCCCCAAAGGAAGTGCTATTACAAGTTCTTGAGAGAAAATGCTCCTGAAGAAAATTTTCAGGTTCTACTTATGCCAAATAAATAAGTTCATAAGTGAACAGACAAATTTACATTTCTACTTTTCACCTCCTTTGAAATATTCACTATCTTGCTGACCATTTTTTATCTGTATATGTACGTGTGTGTGTGTGTGTGTGTGTGAGAGAGAGAGAGAGAGAGAGAGAGAGAGAGAGTAAACATGCATATGCACATACACAAACAGTTTTACAGAATGGGACTATGGAATACAAGTTTTCACTGTGGACACCTGAAAAAAAAGGCAGCCATTTTACCTTATACTTTATACAAAGGTAGCTATTGTGAATAAGCTGGTATGGATCTTTGCATGTATTCCCCTATGTTTGCATGTATAAATAAAACATGTATATTACACATAGATAAGCAATTTTTTATTTTATTTTACAACAGTGGCATTCTAGTATAATATATATGTATACTACCACAACTTGCTTTTCTCACTTAACAATACTTCATGGAAACCACCTCACTCTGTGAAATGCTGGAATAAAAGGTTATAGATTGGATGTGCAATTCACCCAACCATACCCCTCCTCACAAATATCCCTTCCATTTCTAGTTCTTTCACTCCTATGGACTAGATTCCCAGGAGTGGATTTGTTAGGTTAAAGTGTATCTGTGATTTAAGAGTTAATAAATAATACCATATTCCTTTCCAGACAAGTTGTAAGGGTTCATTTTTTCACCAGAAATATATGAGAGTATATTTTCACATTCACTTTGGTAAAAAAACAAATTTAAGATAACCCTTCAATGTGTTATCAGTTTTTTGTTGGCCCAAGTTGTAAAATTTTTTTGAGCACTGAAAATATTTGGTAGACTCACCTTTGAAGCCAGAGCCCCAAGTAGAAAAATACTTTAATTTTATCCATTTTATATTAATTCATGTGGGTAATCAACATGGTAACTACCAGTTGACAAGTACATCTGCTGTTTCCAACATTCATTAAGCACTATCTCATTTAAACCTTAGAGCTATGAGAAGATACTTTTATTCCTTTAATTTTACAAATTAGGAAATTTAGAAACAGAAATTGAGAAACTTATTAAAGATTATATGGCTAATAAGTGACAGAAAGGGTCTTAGTTCAACATAGGGGTCTTAACATCAGTGCCAGTTGACTTTGATTAGCATGTTTATTATTGGGATACTGAAAGTTGAGCATAGGCCTTATATTTGTAGAGGTAAACCTTTTGCCTCAGTGAATAGTAAAATAGAGACCTTGTGCTTCAAGACCAGGTCAACTGAAAGTAGGTAGCTCTGTTTTACAGCTCTTGAAGGTCAAGTCTCTCTTGAGGGGTACAAAGCATTTTTCAGGTAAGGGAGGTAAAATCCCCCATGAAAGGCTAGAGTTGATGTATGCAGAGGGCTTTGGGAAGCTTGATTTTTATCTCCTGTCCCCAGGTGGAATTTTGGTCACTCAGGAGCTGGAAGCCTTTCCTTAGGTACTTTCTCTCCAAATCCACATTGTTGCCAGAATCTTTTCAGCCTATCTAAGCAAAGTAAGGGAGGATTCTTGGGGAAAAGTCTTGGAGCAACTAATTTCTGAACCTAAAGTATATTTTCATTCCTGTGGCTCCTTTTTTTGTGCTGACAGGACAAGACCCAGGTGCATTCTTTAATGTCATGATGATAGCACAATTACTTATGCAAAAGGTTTGCAGAAGCCATTAATTTTCTGAAGACAAAATTCTAGCCAAATTTTCCTTGTGAGAGAAAGTGAAAAACACATTACAACTCTACAAAGAGTTAAGCGGATGCAGATTAATTCATCAAATAAAAGGAATTACTAAGCCCTGGCTGGGTAGCTCAGCTGGTTAGGGCATTGTCCTGATACCCAAGGTTGCAGTTGCAATCTCTGGTCAGGTCACATGCAAGTATCTGTGGACAAGTCCTGCCAGGGGTGAGGACAATGGAGATGCAAAGACCCGACTCTGAGGAACAGGTTCAGTGATACAGATCCACTTTATTCAGGAAGTAAACTAGCTATATACATGGGTTCAGCCAATAGGATGTTACAGCATGTCCTTCATAGCCAATGGCTGAAAAGATCAGGGAGCTGCATGGTTGGCGCTAAGTCACTTCCTTATAGCAGGCGAGCTTCCTTCCTGAGTGTGCCTAGGAGGGTTCTGGGAGCTGGAGTATTCTCACAGCATTGCATCAGCCACAGCTGCTAGGAATATGCTCTGCACTCTACCCACAACTATCAACCAATGAATGCATAAATAATTAGAAGAACAAATTCATGTTTCTCTCCTTTTCTCTATCTCTCTAAAGTTAATATTGTTTTTATAAAGGGAATCCCTGATATTAATCCTTTGGCTGGGAATGATCTCACCTTGAAAGGGTAATCAAAGTAGCTATCAATTATCGAGTACTCAATAAATAGCAGATGATTTACATACATTGTCTCATTTAATCATCACTACAACACTGATGAGATAGGTACATTACTATACCCATTTAACAAATGAATGAACTGAAGCTGGGGAAATTAGGTGACTTTCTGTCTAAGATCATACAATAAGTGGTGAAAGCTGGAATTGGAAATTGTATTGTATCAGCTTTCCTTAAACTCACACTATGTTCCTAGCTTCTGGAGACATCTGCTTTTCTTGGGCAATTGCATCTAAGCATCATTGGACATTTCTTAAGGTAATATAACTATGACTTCATGATGACAAAGCAAAATGCTTCACCTTGATATATGGCTGTTACTGCTCCTTTGTTCTGCTTTTACTAATTCTACCCTTTTATCTTCTGTGAACCCATATCTACTTTCTACATACTTGGTAATCCCCCACAACTGGGTGACCTTAAAACCCCAAAGACCCTGCCGATTAGGGCTCAGACTTTGGAGTTTTAACTCCTCTGGCCCTGCCTGCATAATAAACTTCCTCTCCCACTCTTTGAGTGTCGTTTGGCTTCTTGGAAATTCCAATCTGTCCCAACAAAGGCAACAGTTTCTATTTATTAAAGACTTACCATGTATTAGGTACTTTATATCTATTCTATCCATAACTCCAAAAACTATGCTTTTTGTTATTTATTTTTCACACTTCATCTCTGGAGTTAGTTTCCTTTTGCAGAGAAAAATTACATGATTAATATAATTTTCAAAGATTATTTTATTTACATAGCTTATCATAGGTGGGTCCTATGTCTGAGTCTTCCTATGTACAAAGCAAACTTAATCATATGCTCTTGTCTCTCAGCCTTCAGGAACATAACATAAAATAGACTGATGGGCCTGTTGACTAAAGTCTTCAAGGGAATTCTTCCTGTGGTAAAAAGCAGTAATGGCTATGGAGAAATTTAAAGTACAGTCATGAACAGTGAGAAAAAACCTAATTTTCAAGACAGATCCACTAAAACTCTCAGCTCTTCCATTTTTCATCTGTGTGCTTTTGTATAAAGGAAGGTGTAACATCCCTGTGAACTCTCATAAACTTAAGAGGTAATCAAAATGGAAATTCATGAGTCCTTAGCAAGCCTTTTTAATAATAGAACCAATTGTGTAGACCCCCAAACCTTGCTTTAAAATTCACTCTTCTACTTACTGAGCTCTAGTGCTTCTAACCCATTCAATGTGAAATGCCTACCATTTAGAGTAGTCAGTGGTACTCACTCTGGATTTAAAACCAGAATGACATGGGGAGCTTTTAGAAAATGCTGTCATTTATTGAGTACCAGTAAGTGACAGATAATTTGTATACATTACCTCAAAAGATTTTCATCATGAACCTGATGGGGTATTAGCAGTTATTGTGTCCATTATACAAGTGATGCAATGGGATCTTGTCCTTATCCACAGCAAATTTGATTTACATGATCTGGGCCTCAGAATTTAAAAGAAAAGCTTTCCAGGTCATTTTAATGGCAGTCAGATATGAGAGATTCTGACTGAGATTTAGACTAGTGAGTCTTCTTGTGACTTAAATTTTGTGTCCTAAAATTTTATATTTTAAACTCTTAACCTCCCAATATGATAACACTAGAAAAAGGGTTCATAGAAAGGTAATTAGACTTAGATTATGTCATGACATTGGCACTCTTACAAGAGAATTAATGCCCTTACAAGTGGAGAAAGACAGACCCCACTTTCTTTCTGATCACACATAAAGGAAAAACCATGTGAGTACACAGCAAGAAGGCAGTTGTCTACAAACTAGGAAGAAGGCTCTTATTAGACATTGAAGATGTCAGCACCTTGATCTTGAATTTCCAAGCCTCAAAAACTGTAGAAAATAAATGTCTCTTGTTAAATTCATCAAGTGTTTGACATTTTGTTTTAGTATCATAAGTATAGTCAAAACATGGTTATGCATAAGACAAGTCAAAACATGGTTATGCATCAGAATTGCCAGGAGAGCTTGTACAAAATCCATATTTCTGGCCTCAAACCCAAGAAGCAAACAGAACACTAAGTTACCTTAACTCAGACCTACTCCAAGGCACATCGTAATGAAATTATCAAAAAACAATGACAATGGAAGAAATTATCAAAGCAGCCAGGGAAAAGAAGAATACGACACATAAAGGAAGGCCCATTAGATTATCATCAAGATTTCTAAGCAGAAATTCTATAATCCAGAAGAGAGTAGACCCCAATATTTAAAAACTAAAAGAGAGGAACTTCTGGCCAAAAATACTATTTCCATCAAAGTTATCCTTCAAATACAAAGGGTAAATAAAAATATTCACAGATATAGAAAAGATGAGGGAATTAATCAACAGTAACCCACACTTCAGGCAATACTAAAAGAGGTTATCCAATCAGATACAAATAACAAAACAAAACAAAATTACAAGTAAAAGCTCCATCAAGATCACAATAAAAACAAGATTAATCTGTGACAACAAAAACAAAAAAGGGGAGAGGACAAAGATTAACAGTAGCAAAGGAGAACAGAGTGCAGAAGCACTCATGAGATAATGTACTGCAATGAATATAATATATATCCTTTTTATTATCTATTGGTAACAACCACTGAAAAAACAACGACAGAACACATGTTTAAAAAAAAAACGGAGATGACGTCAGAGTAATGGCAAGGTAAGAAGCGATACCGATAAATCTCCCCCAAAACTCAATAAGATCTTCAACCAGAAACAGAAAAACCTATACTTGGAGCCTCCAGATGCATCGCAATACACCCGAAGGTATGGTCGAGTGAAAAATTGGCTAAATATATAACCAAAACCCAAAGAAAATAGGGAGTAAAAAATGCTCTGCCTTCCTCACTAACCTAAACAGGGCGGCTTTCTCTGGTAACTGTGAATATAGAAAATGAGGCGGGCAAAGGGGGTGAATAGATCCAGGCCGTGGCACAAATGGCCGAACCAGGCTGTGGCACGGAGATCCAAGCCGAGGAAAAACTGATCCTGTGGAAACCCAGGCAATACAAGCTAACACTCGCACCAAACCTAAACAAAGAAAGACAAGTGGGGCAGCCATTTTACCCGATCTCCTGGTTGGCGTGCAGTTAGTGGGTGAGAGATTTCTTCCTAAGCCCCCGGAGTGGGTGCCCGTGTTACCCCACAGAGAGGCAGAGTCAGAGGCCTTTCTGTGGGCCAAAAGCAGAAACTCTGGGCAGTCCCAGCGCCCTGGGAAAGCCGCGCATGAGAGGGAGTGAGAACTAATTCCAACGGTGGAAATTTTACATGCTGGTGGGGGTTTCACTCAGAGGGAAACATGGCCGGCCTCATATCCTGGTCTACGCGTGCAGATAGTGAGTGACAGATTCCTCCGAGTGCCTCGGCAGTGCGCACCCGTGTTATCGTATGGAGGGGCAGAGACAGGGGCCTTTGTGTGGGCCAAAGCGGAATCTCGGGCCACCCCAGCACCTTGCAAAAGCCGCACACGGGGACGAAGCGAGAGCCAATTCCAATGCTGCAACTTTTCCATGCGGTTGGGGGTTTCACTCAGAGCGTGAGACTGCTGGCCGGATATCCTGGTCTGCGCGTGCAGATAGTGAGCGAGTTTCCTCCAAGCACCCTGGAAGTGGGCGCCTGCCTGAGTTACTGGACAGAGTGGCAGAGCCAGAGGTCTTTGAGTGGGTGGAAACCCCGCCTGATTATGCTAGCATCTCTGACTGACTGAGCATTACCCAGAGCCCTGTGCTGAGTGGAAATAGAGTGGGGAGTTGCCAGCTCTTTGAGCCTCTTACTATCCAGGCAGAGGCAGCAGCAACTCCATAGCTAAATTATCAGGCTACTAATTGAGGAAGGAAAGACTAGGAGAAAGGCTCCAGGAACACGGACTCTTTCACTGTCGGAGCCTATAAATGCTAATGAGCCTCGACTGCCAACAAGACTAAAGCACAATACATGACATTGCCATAGAGACTTATCAACTGCAAACCTCTACCTGAGCATGCCAAAGGGGCAGAACCCAGGGTACAGAGTCACCGACCAGGAAGAGAGAGAGAAAAGAAAAAGCAAGAAGATAACCTCTCAAAATCAGAATAATCTGAAGACTTTATAACCTATCCCATTTTATTATATTTGTTCATTTGTTTCTCTTATCTTCATTCCTGATATTTTTTTTCCTCCTCCAATTTGGCCGATTAACTCTCTGCCGGACTTACTCTCTCCTCTCCTTGAACTACACTACCCATAAGTGTTACATCTCCCATTATCTTTTCTCTCCTCTTCCTTTCTCTCTATGAGGGTTGCCCTCCAAAACCCGTAACTCTCTCTCTCTCTCTCTTATTTTTTCTTTTTTCTTCTTTTAGTGGTTCTCTCTTTTTTTCTCCCTCTCTCTTTCTTTTCTCCCTCTATATTAGTTTCTTCTTTTCTCCTTTACGTCTCCTCTCATTCAAACCTCAATAACAAACAAATTATCTTATCTGGGACTCAAACGTATGTTTGTGGCATTTTGGGGGGTTTTTACTTCATCTTTTTAACTCACTAGCAGTGCTCCCATCCCTGGCTCTCCATTTTATCTAGTTCTTGTTCCAATAAATACAATAGTGATTTTTTAATTTGTCCCCCCTTTTTCTGTTTCCTCTTATTCCTCTCATCATACCTCTTAGAGAACCAACACCTAAAAGCAAATCATTTAATTCTTAACCCAAATTTTTTCCTTATTTGCTTTTTGTGGGTCCATACCCCCTTTTTTTTTCTTTTTTTTTCTTCTTTTTTTTGCCCCTTTATTACTTTTCCCAAATTCAGGCCCTCCATTACAGGCATTGTTTGTTATAATTCACAGTTCACCACAAGATTTTCTCAAGAAAGAGGGGAGAGGAGAGGAGAGGAAAAAAAAGGGGGAAATAATTTCCTTTTTAAAGAATTTTTATTTTATTTTATTTTTCTTTATTTCATTATTAATTTTTTTAAAAAAACTCTTCGATTTTTTATTTTTTTAACTTTTTATTCTTTATTAAATATCATTAATACTATTAACAAAACCACTCTCAGATGCCATTAAGGAAGAGAAAATTGAATATCATGGATACAAAAGAAAGAGAGTTAACAAAGTTAGATGAGGAAAAATCTATAGAGAAAAAATTTAATATATTGCAAACCTTGGAGCTAAATGACAGAGAATTCAAGATAGAAATCCTAAAAATCCTCCGAGATATACAAGAAAACACAGAAAGGCAATTTAGGGAGCTCAGAAAACAATTCAATGAACACAAAGAATACATGTCCAAGGAAATTGAAACTATAAAAACAAATCATAGATGAAAAACTCAAATCACGAGCTAAAAAAAGAAGTAACAAGCTTAGCTAATAGAACAGGTCAGACAGAAGAGAGGATTAGTGAAATAGAAGACAAGCAACTTGAGGCACAACAGAGAGAAGAAGAAAGAGACTCAAAAATTAAAAAAAATGAGATAGCCCTACAAGAATTATCTGACTCCATCAAAAAGAATAACATAAGAATAATAGATATATCAGAGGGAGAAGAGAGAGAAAATGGAATGGAGAACATACTCAAACAAATAATCAATGAGAACTTCCCAAGCCTGTGGAAAGAACTAAAGCCTCAAGTTCAAGAAAAAAACAGAACTCCGAGTTTTCTTAACCCCAACAAACCTACTCCAAGGCATATCATAATGAAATTGACACAAACCAACAGCAAAGAAACAATTCTCAAGGCAGCCAGGGAAAAGAAGAATACGACATATAAAGGAAGGCCCATTAGATTATCATCAGATTTCTCAGCAGAAACTCTACAAGCTAGAAAAGAGTGGACCCCAATATTTAAAGTCGTGAAAGAGAGGAACTTTCAGCCATGAATACTATACCCATCAAAGCTATCCTTCAAATATGAAGGAGAAATAAAAACATTCACAGATACAGAAAAGATGAGAGAATTTATCATCAGAAAAACCCCACTCCAGGAATTACTAAAGGGGGTTCTCCAATCAGATACAAAGAACAAAGAAAAAAACAGAGCCACAAGTAAAAGCTCCAAGAAGAACACAATAAAACCAAATTTAAACTGTGACAACAACAAAAAGAAAAAGGGGGAGAAGATGGAGATTAACAGTAGCAAAGAATGATGGAGTGCAAAAGTACTCACAAAATAGTTCGCTACAATGAACAGGGTAGGGACCCCTTTCATTACTCAAAGGTAACCACCATTGAAAAAACCACCACAGAAGCACATGATTTACAAAAGATAGCAACAGAGGAAAGATGTATGGAATACAACCAAATAAAAACAAAAGATAGAAAAACAAAAGAGAAGAATCAAACAAGACACAAAACTAACTGAAAGCAAGATATAAAATGGCAATAGGGAACTCACAAGTGTCAGTAATTAAACTAAATGTAAACAGATTAAACTCACCAATAAAAAGGCACAGAGTAGCAGAATGGATTAAAAAAGAAAATCCAACTGTATGCTGCCTACAGGAAACTCATCTAAGTAACAAGGATAAAAACAAATTCAAAGTGAAAGGCTGGAAAACAATACTCCAAGCAAATATCCAAAAAAAAGCAGGTGTAGCAATACTCATATCTGATAATGCTGACTACAAGACAGGAAAAGTACTCAGAGACAAAAATGGCCATTTCATAATGGCTAAGGGGACACTGAATCAAGAAGACATAACAATTCTTAATATATATGCACCAAACCAAGGAGCACCAAAATATATAAGACAGCTACTTATTGACCTTAAAACAAAAATTGACAAAAATATAATCATACTTGGAGACCTCAATACACCGCTGACAGCTCTAGGTTGGTCATCCAAACAGAGAATCAACAATGACATAGTGGCCTTAAACAAAACACTAGAGCACCTGGATATGATAGACATCTACAGGACATTTCATCCCAAAGTGACTTAGTATACATTTTTCTCCAGTGTACATGGATCATTCTCAAGAATTGACCATATGTTGGGCCACAAAAACAACATCAGCAAATTCAGAAAAATTGAAGTTGTACCAAGCATATTTTCTGATCGTAAAGCCTTGAAACTAGAATTCAACTGCAAAAAAAGAGGAAAAAAATCCTACAAAAATGTGGAAACTAAACAACATACTTTTAAAAAATGAATGGGTCAAAGAAGAAATAATTGCAGAGATCAAAAGATATATACAGACTAATGAAAATGACAAAAGGACATATCAGAATCTATGGGATGCAGCAAAAGCAGTGATAAGAGAAAGTTCATATCACTTCAGGCATATATGAACAAACAAGAGAGAGCCCACGTGAACCACTTAACTTCCCACCTTAAGGAACTAGAAACAGAACAAAGAAAACCCAAAACCAGCCGAAGAAAGGAGATAATAAAAATCAGAGCAGAAATAAATGAATTAGAGAATAGAAAAACTATAGAAAAAATTAATAGAACAAGGAGCTGGTTCTTTGAAAAGATCAACAAAATTGACAAACCCTTGGCAAGACTTACCAAGGAAAAAAGAGAAAGAACTCATATAAACAAAATCCAAAATGAAAGAGGAGAAATCACCATGGACACCGTAGATATACAAAGAATTATTGCAGAATACTATGAAAAACTTTATGCCACTAAATTCAACAACCTAGAAGAAATGGATAAATTCCTAGAAAAATACAACCTTCCTAGACTGAGTCAAGAAGAAGCAGAAAGCCTAAACAGACCTATTAGTAGAGAAGAAATAGAAAAAACCATTAAAACCCTCCCCCAAAATAAAAGTCCAGGCCCTGACGGCTATACCAGCAAATTTTCTCTAACGTTCAAAGAAGACTTGTTTCCTATTCTACTCAAAGTCTTCCAAAAAATTGAAAAAGAAGCAATACTTCCAAACACATTTTATGAGGCCAACATAACCCTCATACCAAAACCAGGCAAGGATGGCACAAAAAAAGAAAACTACAGACCAATATCTCTAATGAATAGAGATGCTAAAATACTAAATAAAATACTAGCAAATCAAATACAACAACATATTAAAAATAATACATCATGATCAAGTGGGATTCATCCCAGAATCTCAAGGATGGTTCAACATACGTAATACGGTTAACATAATACACCATATCAACAAAACAAAGAACAAAAACCACATGATCTTATCAGTAGATGCAGAAAAGGCTTTTGATAAAATACAACACAATTTTATGTTTAATACTCTCAACAAAATGGGTATAGAAGGAAAATATCTCAACATGATAAAGGCTATATATGATAAACCATCAGCTAACATCATATTAAATGGCACTAAACTGAAGGCTTTACCCTTTAAATCAGGAACAAGACAGGGTTGTCCACTCTCTCCACTCTTATTTAATGTGGTACTAGAGGTTCTAGCCAGAGCAATCAGACAAGACAAAGAAATAAAAGGCATCCATATCGGAAAAGAAGAAGTAAAGGTATCACTTTTTGTAGATGATATGATCCTATACATCGAAAACCCCAAAGAATCCACAAAAAGACTACTAGAATCAATAAGCCAATACAGAAAGGTCGCAGGATACAAAATTAACATACAGAAGTCAATAGCCTTTCTATATGCCAACAATGAAACATTTGAGAACGAACTCAAAAGAATAATCCCCTTCATGATTGCAACAACAAAAAATAAAATAATTAGGAATAAACATAACAAAGAATGTAAAGGACTTATATAATGAAAACTATAAAACCATTGTTAAGGGAAATCGAAAAAAGATGTAATGACATGGAAGAATATACCTTGTTCTTGGCTAGGAAGAATAAATATAATCAAGATGGCTATATTACCCAAAGCAATATACAAATTTAATGCAATTCCCATCAAACTTCCAATGACGTTTTTTAAAGAAATAGAGCAAAAAATCATCAGATTTATATGGAACTATAAAAAACCCCGAATAGACAAAGCAATCCTATAGAAAAAGAATGAAGCTGGAGGCATTACAATACCTGACTTCAAACTATATTATAGGGCCACGACCATCAAAACAGCATGGTATTGGCAGAAAAATAGACACTCAGACCAATGGAACAGAATAGAAAGTCCAGAAATAAAACCACATATATATAGTCAAATAATTTTTGATAAAGGGGCCAACAACACACAATGGAGAAAAGAAAGCCTCTTCAATAAATGGTGTGGGAAAACTGGAAAGCCACATTTAAAAGAATGAAACTGGACTACAGTTTGTCCCCCTGTACAAAAATTAACTCAAAATGGATCAAAGATCTAAACATAAAACCTGAAACAATTAAGTACATAGAAGAAGACATAGGTACTCAACTCATGGACCTGGGTTTTAAAGAGCAATTTATGAATTTGACTCCATAGGCCAGAGAAGTGAAGGCAAAAATTAATGAATGGGACTACATCAGACTAAGAACTTTTTGCTCAGCAAGAGAAACTGATAACAAAATAAACAGATAGCCAACTAAATGGGAAATGATATTTTCAAACAACAGCTCAGATAAGGGCCTAATATCCAAAATATACAAAGAACTCATAAAACTCAACAACAAACAAGCAAACAATCCAATCAAAAAATGGGAAGAGGATATGAACAGACACTTCTCCCAGGAAGAAATACAAATGGCCAACAGATATATGAAAAGATGCTCATCTTCTTTAGCTATAGAGAAATGCAAATCAAAACGGCAATGAGATACTACCTCACACCTGTTCGATTAGCTATTATTAGCAAGACAGGTAATAGCAAATGTTGGAGAGGCTGTGGAGAAAAAGGAACTCTCATACACTGTTGGTGGGAATGTAAAGTAATACAACCATTATGGAAGAAAGTATGGTGGTTCCTCAAAAAACTGAAAATAGAACTACCTTATGACCCAGCAATCCCTCTACTGGGTATATACCCCAAAAACTCAGAAACATTGATACGTAAAGACACATGCAGCCCCATGTTTATTGCAGCATTGTTCACAGTGGCCAGGACATGGAAACAACCAAAAAACCCATCAATAGATGACTGGATAAAGAAGATGTGGCACATATACACTATGGAATACTGCTCAGCCATAAGAAATGATGACATCGGAACATTTACAGCAAAATGGTGGGATCTTGATAACATGATACGAAGCGAAATAAGTAAATCAGAAAAAAACAGGAACTGCATTATTCCATACGTAGGTGGGACATAAAAGTGAAACTAAGAGACATTGATAAGAGTGTGGTGGTTACAGGGGGGGGGTAATGGGACAGGGAAAGGGGGAGTGGGAGGGGCACAAAGAAAACAAGATAGAAGATGACAGAGGACAATCTGACTTTGGGTGATGGGTATGCAACATAATTGAACGACAAGATAATCTGGACTTGTTATCTTTGAATATATGTATCCTGATTTATTGATGTCACCCCATTAAAAAATAAAATTATTAAAAAAGAAAGAAACAGAGAAAAGAATTATGGAATACAACCAAACAATAACAAATGACAAAAAAACAAAGAGAAGAACCAAATAAGCTATCAGTAAGTAATATATAAAATGGAAATAGGAAACCCTCAAGTGTCAGTAATTACAATAAATGTAAATGGATTGAACTCACCAATAAAAAGACACAGAGTAGCAGAATGGATAAAAAAAATCCAACTGTATGCTGCCTTAAAGAAACACATCTAAGCTATAAAGATAAAAACAAATTCAAAGTGAAAGGTTTAAAAACAATTTTCCAAGCAAATAATATACAAAGAAAAGCATGAATAGCCATACCGATATCTAAAAATGCTAACTACAAGAGATCAAAGGTAATCAGAGACAAAGATGGTCATTTTATAATGAAAAAGGGGACATTGAATCAAGAAGACATAACACTTTTTAATATATATGCACCAAAACAAGGAGCACAAAAGTATATAAGACATCTACTAACTGATCTAAAAATAAAAACTGACAAAAATACAATAATACTTGGAGACCTGAATACATCACTGATAGCTCTAGATCGATAATCTAAACAGAAAATCAATAAAAAATTGGCCTTAAATGAAACATTAGAACTATTGGATATGATAGACATCTATTGGACATTTCATCCCAAAACGCCAGTGTACATGGAACATTCTCAAGAATTGACCATATGTTGGACCACAAAACTAACATCAACAAATTCAGAAAGATTGAAATTATGCCAAGCATATTCTCTGAACATAAATCTTTAAAACTAGAATTAAACTTAAAAACAGAAGTAAACGAACCCACAAAAATATGGAAATTAAACAACATACTTCTAAAAAAAATGACTGGGTAAAAGGAGAAATAAAAGCAGAGATCAAAAGATACATACGGACAAACAAAAATGTCAATAGAACATATCAGAATCTCTGGGATGCAACAAAAGCAGTAATAAGAAGGATTTTACATGCCTATATGAACAAACAACAGAGAGAGCCCAAGTAAACAATTTAATATCACATCTTAAGAAATTAGAAAAAAAAAAAAGAACAAAGGCAACCCAAAACCAGCAGAGGAAAGGAAATAATAAAAATTAGAGTAGAAATAAATGAAATAGAGAACAGAAAAACTACAGAAAAAATCAATAAAACAAGGAGCTGGCTCTTTAAAAAGATCCAAAACAATTGACAAACCCTTGGCAAGACCCACTAAGAAAAAGAAAAAGGACTGATATAAACAAAATCCAAAATGAAAGAGGAAAAATTACCACAGATATCATAGATATACAATGAATTATTATAGAAATAATATGAAAAACTATATGCCACCAAATTTAACAATCCAGAAGAAATGGATAAATTCCTAGAACAATACAATCTTCCTAGACTGAGTCAAGAAGAAGTGGATAGCCTAAACAAACCCATAAGCAGAGAAGAAATAAAAAAAAACTATCAAAAATCTCCCAAAAAATTAAAGTCCAGGGCCAAATAGTTATACTAATGAATTCTATCAAACATTCAAAGATTTGCTTCTTATTCTAATCAATGTCTTCCAAAAAATGAAGAAGAATCTATACTTCCAAACACATTTTATGAGGCCAACGTAGACCTCATAGCAAAGACTACACAAAAAAGAAAACTACAGACCAATATCTCTAATGAATACAGATGCTAAAATCCTAAACAAAATACTAGCAAATAGAATACAACATATTAGAAAAATAATTCATCACGATTAAGTGGGATTCATCCCGGAATCACAAGGATGGTTTAACAACATAAAACAGTTAACATAACACAGCATATCAACAAAACAAAGAACAAAAACCATATGATTATTTCAATAGATTCAGAAAAGGCATTTGATAAAATACCTCATTTTATGTTTAAAACACTCAACAAAATGGGTATAGAAGGAAAATATCTCAACATAATAAAGACTATTTATTACAAACATCATTAGCTAACATCATATTAAATGGCATAATACTGAGGACTTTTCCCCTAAAATCAGGAACAAGACGATGTTGCCCATTCTCTCCACTCTTATTCAACGTATTGCTGGAAGTTCTAGCCAGAGCAATCAGACAAGAGAAAGAAATAAAAGGCAATAGTATTGGGAAAGAAGAAGTAAAGGTTTCACTTTTTGCAGATGATATGATCCTGTATAGAAAAAACTCTAAAAATCCACAAAAAGACTATTAGAAACAATAAACCTATACAGTAAGGTTGCAGGATATAAAATGAATATACAGAAATCCATTGCCTTCCTACATGCCAACAATAAAACATCAGAAAATGAACTCAAAAAAATAATCCTTTTTAAGGTTGCAACAACAATAACAAAAAGAAATACCTAGGAATAAACATAACAAAAAGTGTAAAGGACTTATATAATGAAAACTACAATGCACTATTAAAGGAAAACAAAAATGACACAATGAAATGAAAGAATATTTCTTGTTCTTGGATAGGAAGAATAAATATAGTCAAAATGACCATATTAACAAAAGTGATATACAAATTTAATGCAATTCTCAACAAAATTTCAATGTCATTTTTTAAAGAAATGGAACAAAAAATTACCAGGTTTATATGGAATTATAAAAAACCCTGAATAGCCAAAGTAATCCTAAGAAAAAAAGAAAGAAACTGGAGGCATTACAGTACTTGACTTTAAATTATATTTTAGAGCCACAATAATCAAAAAGCATGGTATTGGAAGAAAAATAGACACTCAGACCAATGGAACAGAATAGAGAGCCCAGAAATAAAACCTCATATATATGGTCAAATCATCTTTGATAGAGTAGCCAAAAACACACAATGGAGAAAAGAAAGCCTCTTCAACAAATGGTGCTGGGAAAACAGGAAAACGACATGCAAAAGAATGAAACTTGATTACAATTTGTCCCCTTGTACCAAAAATAATTCAAATGGATCAAAGACCTAAATATAAGATATAAAAGAATAAATTACATAGAAGAAGACATAGGTACTAAACTCATGGACCTTGGCCATAAAGAGCATTTTATGAATTTGACTCCAAAGGCAAGGGAAGTAAAGACAAAGATAAATGAATGGGACTATGCCAGACTAAGAAGCTTCTGCATAGCAAAAGAAACTGGCAACAAAATAAACAGACAGACAGCTCAATGGGAGATGATATTTTCAAATAACAGCACAGATAAGGACTTAATATCCAAAATATACAAAGAACTCACAAAACTCAACAACAAACAAGCAAACAATCCAATAAAAAAATGAGAAGATGTGAACAGACACTTCTCCCAGGAAGAAATACAAATGGCTAATAAATATATATTAAAAGATGCTCATATTCACTAGCTATTAGAGAAATGCAAATCAAAACTACAATGAGATACCACCTCACACCTGTTAGATTAGCTATTATCAACAAGACAGGTAGTAACAAGTGTTGGAGAGGCTGTGGAGAAAAAGGAACCGTTATTCACTGTTGGTGGGAATGTAAAATAGTACAATCATTATGGAAGAAAGAATGGTGGTTTCTCAAAAAACTAAAAATAGAACTACCATATGACCCGGCAATTCCTATACTGGGTATATACCCCCAAAACTGAAAAACACTGGCACGTAAAAACACATGCAGCCCCATGTTCATGGCAGTATTATTCACAGTGGCCAAGGCATGGAAACAACCAAAAAGCCGTTCAATAGAAGGTTGGATAAAGAAGATGTGGTACATATATATTATGGAATACTACTCAGCCACAAGAAATGATGACATCAGATCATTTACAACATGTATGGACCTTGATAACATTATACTGAGTGAAATAAGTAAATCAGAAAAAACTAAGAACTGTATGATTCCATACTTAGGTGGGACACAAAAATGAGACTCATGGATGTGGACAAGAGTGTGGTGGTTACCAGGGGGGAGGAGAAGGGAAGAAGGGAGGGTTGGGAGGGGAGATGAGGGGCACAAAGAAAACCAGATAGAAGGTGAAGGAAGGCAATTTGACTTTGGGACAGTGGATGATAATTCACCATCTGCTATGGAGTCTGGCCTTGTGTCAGGACTTACAGGAAATAGGGCACCAGAATCAGATGACAGTATACCTTGTCACAGAGTATGCTCCTCTAGCCCATCCTGGGAATAATGAGGCAGACACTTTGGTGTGGGTGCAATGGTTGGAGACTCTACCTGCCGTTGACATGTCACAGTGACTCCACTGGTGTCTGCTCCAAGTAGGACAGAAGACTATGTGGGCTATGATACGATTAAAGCATGGAACTTGGATATGTCCTATGCAGAGGTACTTGCAGCCTGCAATCATTGTGCAGTGTGTTTCAAGTATCACCCTTGGAACAACTGATGCCACCTGGACAGATCCAGAGAGGTTGTATTCCACTGGTATGGTGGCAGATAAGACATCATTAGACCCTTACCAAAGTCAAATGGGTAGCAGTATGCAAGCACCTGTGTAGATACTGCCTCTAGTCTGCTTGCTGTTTACCTTACCTATAACCCAGACCAGAGGAAAGTCATTATAGGCTCTGGACCACCTGAGTGTTGTTTACAGGTAGCCGCTGGTCCTTGAAAGTGGCAACAGTACCCATTTTACTGATTCTAAGGTAAATAAATAGGCTCAGGACATGGGGGTGGACTTGAAGTATTCTGCCAGAAGAGAAAATTTGCCTCTCTTGGTGCCACTGACAACTCTCTCATTTTTCCCATAGCTTGAGCTTTTGTAATTTTGTTGCTGTAATCTGTATTGTTTCTCTTTTTTTCTTTTTTGTATTTTTCCGAAGCTAGAAACGGGGAGAGACAGTCAGACAGACTCCCGCATGCGCCCGACTGGGATCCACCCGGCATGCCCACCAGGGGGCGATGCTCTGCCCACCAGGGGGTGATGGTCTGCCCCTCTGGGGCATCGCTCTGCCGCGACCAGAGCCACTCTAGCGCCTGGGGCAGAGGCCAAGGAGCCATCCCCAGCACCCGGGCCATCTTTGCTCCAATGGAGCCTCGGCTGCGGGAGGGGAAGAGAGAGACAGAGAGGAAGGAGAGGGGGAGGGGTGGAGAAGCAGATGGGTGCATCTCCTGTGTGCCCTGGCCGGGAATCGAACCCGAGACTTCCGCACGCCAGGCCGACGCTCTACCTCTGAGCCAACCGGCCAGGGCCTGTATTGTTTCTCTTTATGTAACATACCTCACTCCTCAAACAGTGACCAACATGGAAGACACCTGTCATATAGATTGTGAGGTGAGAAACTTTAAAGAGGGAAATTGTGGGGAAAACATCTAGGTTCCTGGCTGCAAGCACTTGGCATGATACCAGCTACTGTATCAGCACGTGGCAGAAAGCTATGTGTGTGTCTCTATTAAAAGGTATGGGTGCATTCCCTCAGGGGCGATTCTCCCAGATTACTTTCCTGCCACTGCAAGATGAAGTTCCTGGTTCCCTGATTCCCTCAGTCACCACCATGAGGGGCGGTTTTCCTGCTCCTTTTCCCTCTATTGTTTTCCTTTTTTTACTGTGTTTCACTTGCCCATGGAAATACATTGGCAAATACATTGGCAAATATATTCCTATAACTGATATCAGAGAGTTTACTACCTATTTTTTTCCAAGGATTTTATGATTTCATGACTTATGATTAGGTCTTTTATCCATTTTGACTTTGGTTTTGTAAATGGTGGTCTAGTTTCATTTATTTGCATGTAGCAGTCTAATTTTCTGAACACCATTATTAAAGAGACTGTCTTTACTCCATTGTATGCTCTTTCCTCCTCTGTCAAATATCAATTGTCCATAAAGGTGTGGGTTTATTTCTGGGTTCTCTCTTCTCTTCCATCGATCTATATGCCTGTTCGTATGCCAGTACCAAACTGTTTTGAGTACAATGGCCTTGTAGTAAAACTTGATATCAGGAAGTGTGATACCTCCCACTTTATTCTTCTTTTGTAAGATTGCTGAGACTATTTGGATTTTTTTGGTTTCAGATAAATTTTGGGAATATTTGTTCTAAATTTGTGATGTATGCCATTGATATTTTAATAGGAATTGCATTGAATCTATAGATTTCTTAGAGTAGTACAGACATTTTAGTGATGCTAACTTTTCTTATCCATGAGCATAGTATATAATTCTACTTGTTTTTATCTTCCTCGATTCATGTTTTCAATGTCTTACAAAGTTCTGAGTACTAGTTTTTTAACCCCTTGGTTAAATTTATTCCTAGGTACTTTTTTTTCTGCAATAGTGAAGGGCATTGTTTTCTTAGTTTTACTTTCTGACAGTTTATTGTTGGTGTATAAAATTGTCACCAATTTCTGAATATCGATTTCATATCCTGCTACCTTGCCAAATTCATATATCAGGGCTATTAGTATTTTGACTGAGACTTTAGGGTTTTCTATGTATGATATCAGGCCATCAGCAAATAATGACAGTTTTACTTCTTCTTTTCCAATTCGAATGCATTTTATTTCTACTTCTTGTCTGATTGTTGTGGCCAGAACTTCCAGAACTATGTTAAATCGGAGTGGTGAAAGAGGGCATCTATGCCTTGTTCCTGATTTTAAGGGGATTGTTTTTAATTTTTGCTCATTGAGTATGATGTTGGCTGTGGGTTTGTCATAGATGGCCTTTATTTGTTGAGGTATGTTCCTTGTATTCACACTTTGCTCAGAGTTTTCATCACAACTGTGTGCTGGATTTTATAAAATGCTTTTTCTGCATCTTTTGATAAAATCATGTGATTTTAATCCTTCATTTTTTAATGTGATGAATCACATTTATTTATTAGTGAATATAGTACCAGCTTTGCACTCTTCTGAAGAAATCTACTTGTTCATGATGTATGATCTTTTTGGTGTAATGCTGGACCCGGTTTGTTAATATACATATTTTAGTGAGAGAGAGAGAGAGAAAGAGACAGAGACAGAGGCAGAGGCAGACAGACTGGAAGGGAGAGAGATGAGAAGTGTCAATTATTTGTTGTTGCACCTTTGTTGATTAATAATTGTTTTCTCATATGTGTCTTGACTGGGGAGCTCTAGCAGAGTGAATGACTCCTTGCTCAATCCAGCAAACTTGGACTCCAGCCAGCAACCCTGGGCTTCAAGCCAGTGACCCTTGGGCTCAAGCCAGAGACCATGGGGTCATGTCTATGATCCCATGCATAAGCCAATGACCCCACTCTCAAGCTGGTGAGCCCACTCTCACGTCGGATGAGACCACACTTAAGCTGGCAACCTTAGGCGCTAGAGTGGATCCTGGCACAGAGGAGCAGCACCCCAGATTGGCAGAACATCGCCCCCTGGTGGGCATGCCAGGTGGATCTCAGTCGAGCACATGCAGGAATCTGTCTGGCTGCCTTCTGCTTCTAACTTCAGAAAAATGCAAGAAAAAAAAAAGCAACAACAAATCAAAAACAAATGAACTAACATTAGGTTTTTGATTCTGGGTCCTCAGCATCCTAGGTTAATGCTGTCTGTATCCATAGCACCTCTGGCTGGTCAGGCCAGTTGGCTAATTTTTTTTTTTTGAGAATTTTAGCATCTATATTCATCAGAAATATTGACCTACAAGTTTCTTTCTTTGTAGTGTCTTTACCTAGTTTTGGAACGAGGATAATGCTTGTGTCATAAAATGAGCTTGGAAGACTCTCATCCTCTTGAATTTTTTGGAATAGCTTGAGAAAGGTGTTAATTTTTTGAATGTTTGGTAAATTTTGACTATGAAGCTGAGCCAGGACTTTTGTTTGCTGGGGGGTCTTTTGACAACTGTTTCGATTTCATTTGTGGTAATTGATCTGTTTAAGTTTTCTGATTCTTCCAGATTGAGTTTTGGAAGATTGTGTGTTTCAAGAAATTTGTCCATTTCACCCAGGTTGTTCAGTCTTTTGGCATATAGATCTTCTTTATTCATTTTAGAGAGGAAAGACAGACTGAGGGAGAAAGCGAGAGAGACAGGGAAAGGTGGAGAAGCAGGAAGCATCAACTTCCATATGTGCCTAGACCAGGAAAGCCCAGGGTTTCAAACCGACTATGCCAGTGTTCTAGGTCAATGCTTTTTCCACTGCAAAACCACAGGTCAGGCCTTCATAATATTTTCTTACATTCCTTTGTATTTCTGTGGTGTAAGTTGTTACTTCTCCACTTTCATTTCTAATTTTATTTATTTGAGTCCTCTCTCTTTTTTTCTTGATGAATCTGGTTAACGGTTCACCAAACTTATTTACCTTTTTAAAGAACGAGCTCTTGGTTTTATTAATCCTTTGTATTTGGGGGGGTTATTTTTTTTAGCTTCTATGTCATTATTTTAACTCAAGTCTTTATTATTTCATTTCTTCTACTTCCTCTGGGCTTTTTCTACCTCTTTTAGGTTCAGGGTTAGGTTCTTTATTAGAGCCTTTTCTTGATTTTAAAAGAATGCCTGTAATGCTATGAACTTCCCTCTCAGGACTGCCTTTGTTGTGTCCCATAGATTTGGGGTCTTTGTATGTTCATTTTTATTTGTTTCAAAGAAATTTTTAATTTCTTCCTTGATCTCATTGTTAACCCAATTGTTATTTAATAACATGTTATTTAGCCTCCAAGTGTTTGAATGTTTTTACTTTTCTATTGTATTTTATTATTTTCATGCTATTGTGATCAGAGAAGATGCTTGATATGATTTCAAACTTCTTAAATTTATTCAGACTTGTTTTGTGTCTTAACATATGGTCTATCCTAGAAAATGTACTATGAACAATTGAAAAAATGTATATTCTAATTCTTTGTGTAAAATGTTCTGAAGATATCAATTAAATTCAGTTGATCTAGTATGTCATTTAAAGCTGTGGTTTATTTGTTAATTTTCTATCTGAAAAATCTATTCATTGATGTTAGTAGAGTAATAAAATTAACTACTATTATAATATTGCTTTTGATCTTGTTCTTTATGTCCATCATTATTTGTTTATATCAGTGATTCTCAATCTGTGGGTTGCAACCCCAGTGGGGTCGCCTAAAGCCATAGGAAAATACATAATGCATATCAGGTATTTACATTCCGAATCATAACTGTAAGAAAATTACAGTTATGAAGTAGCCACCAAAATTATTTTTTGGTTTGGGGTCACCGCAACATGAGGAACTGTATTGCGGGGTCACGGCATTAGAAAGGTTGAAAACCACTGGTTTATATATTTAGGTGCTACTAGATTAGGTGCATAAATATTTACAATGGTTGTATTCTCCTGTTGAATTGCTCCCTTTATCATTATATAATGACCTTTTTTGTCCCTTACTATAGCCTCTGTTTTAAAGACTATATTATCAGATATAAGTATTGTTACCCCAGCTTTATTTTTATTTCTATTTGCATGAAATATACTGCTCACAAAAACTAGGTGCTATTTCAAAATGACTATGAAGTGATAAAAAAAGCATTTGATTTATTTTATTAAACAAGAACAGAAAAGCAAAAGACAAGTCAAAGAAAGTCTTTTGATTTTTCAAATGAGATGCAAAACCAACTTTCATTTCATTGGTGGAAATGCACCATACAAAAGTACTGAAGTATCTACATGTTCCCTGATCTCCTAATTTTTGTGCGCAGTATACTTTCTTTCACCCCTTCACTTTTAGTCTGTGTTTATCTTTTGTTCTGAGGTGGATATCTTATAAACAGCGTTTATACTCATCCTTTTTTCTTTTTTTAATTAATTTAATGCAGTGACATTAATCAATCAGGGTACATAGGTTCAAAGAAAATATCTCCAGATTATTTTGACATTTGATTACATTGTATACCCATCACTCAAAGTTATATAGTCTTCCATTACCTTCTATCTGGTTTTCTTTGTGCCTCTCTTATCCCCCCACCCCTTCCTGTCCCTCCCCACCCCTGGTAACCACCACACTCTTGTCTATGGCTCTGAGTCAATTTTTTATATCCCACCTATATATGGAATCATATAGTTCTTAGTTTTTACTGATTTACTTATTCCACTCAGTATAATGTTATCAAGGTCTATCTGTGTTGTTGTAAAAAATTCGATGTCATCATTCCTTATGGCTGAGTAATATCCCATAGTATATATGTACCACATCTTTATCCAATCATCTACTGAAGCGCTTTTTGGTTGTTTCCATGTCATGACCACTGTGAACAATGCTGCAATGAACATGGGCTGCATGTGTCTTTATGTACCAGTGTGTTTGAGGTTTTTTGTTTTGTTATGTTTTGTTTTTTGTATTTTTCTGAAGTTGGAAACGGGGAGGCAGTCAAACAGACTCCTGCATGTGCCCAACCAGGATCCACCCGGCATGCCCACCAGGGAGCAATGCTCTGCCCATCTGGGGCGTTGCTCTGCTGCAATCAGAGCCATTCTAGTGCCTGAGGCAAAGGCCACAGAGCCATCCTCAGCGCCTGGGCAAACTTCGCTCCAATGGAGCCTTGGCTGCAGGAGGGGAAGAGAGAGACAGAGATGCAAGAAAAGGGGAGGGGTGGAGAAGCAGATGGACGCTTCTCCTGTGTGCCCTGGCCAGGAATCGAACCTGGGACTCCCACACACCAGGCCAATGCTCTGCCACTAAGCTAACCAGCCAGGGCCTGTGTTTGAGTTTTAGGGGTAGATAACCAGTAGAGGAATTGCCAGGTCATATGGTAGTTCTATTTTTAGTTTTTTGAGGAACCACCATTCTTTCTTCCATAATGGTTGTACTACTTTACAGTCCCACCAACAGTGAGACTCCACATCCTCTCCAACACTTGTTATTACCTTTCCTGTTGATAATAGCTAATCTAACAGGTGTGAGGTGGTATCTCATTGTAGTTTTGATTTGCATTTCTCTAATAGCTAATAAAGATGAGCATCTTTTCATATATCTGTTGGCCATTTGTATTTCTTCCTGGGAGAAGTGTCTGTTCATGTCCTTTTCCCATTTTTTTATTGGATTGTTTGTTTTTTTGTTTGTTGTTGAGTTTTGTGAGTTCTTTGTATATTTTGGATATTAGGCCCTTATCTGTGCTTTTGTTTGAAAATATCATCTCCCAGTTAGTTGGCTGGCTGTTTGTTTTGTTGTCAGTTTCTCTTGCTGTGCAAAAACTTCTTAATCTGATGTGGTCCCATTCATTTATCTTTGCCTTCACTTTCCTTGCCTTTGAAATCAAATTCATAAAATGCTCTTTGTAACCAAGGTGCATGAGTTTAGTACTTATGTTTTCTTCTATGTACTTTATTGTTTCAGGTCTTATATTTAGGTCCTTGATCCATTTTGAATTAATTTTAGTACAAGGGGACAAACTGTAGTTGAGTTTTATTCTTTTGCATGTGGCTTTCCAGTTTTCCCAGCACCATTTGTTGAAGAGGCTTTCTTTTCCCCATTGTGTGTTGTTGGACCCTTTATCAAAATTTATTTGACAATATACATGTGGTTTTATGTCTGGGATTTTTATTCTGTTCCATTGGTTTGAGTGTCTATTTTTCTGCCAAAACCATGCTGTTTTGATTATTGTGGTTCTATAATATAATTTGAAGTCAGGTATTATAATGTCCCCAGCTTTGTTCTTTTTCCTTAGCATTGCTCTGGCTATTCGGGGTTTTTATAGTTCCATATAAACTTGATGACTTTTTGTTCCATTTCTTTATAAAATGACATTGGAGTTTTGATGGAAATTAAATTACATTTATATATCACTTTGTATACTTATCCTTTTTTCTTATCCATGCAGATACCTTATGTCTTTTGATTGGAGCATTTAATCCATTTCATTTAAGATTATTATTGATATGTATTTATTTATTGTCACTTTATTATTTAAACCTATATTTTTTTTTTCTGGATTTCTTTTTTCCTTTCCTTTTTTTTATAGCAAGTCCCTTATCATTTCTTGCAGTACTTGTTTGCTTATAATGAATTCCTTGAGTCATTTTTGTCTGGGAAGCTTCTTATTTCTACTTCCATTTTATATGATGACTTTGTTGGATAAAGTAGTCTAGGTGGTAGGTTCTTGTTTTGCTCACTTTGAACATTTCTTGCCAACCCCTTCTGGCCTGAGTGTTTCTGTTGAGAAGACAGATGTCATCCTTTTGGGAGCTTCTCCATAGATAATTAACTGCTTTTCCCTTGCATTTTTTGTATTATTTCTTTGTCTCTTAACTTTGGCATTTCAATTTTAATGTGTCATGGTGTATGCCTCCTTGGCTTCATCTTTGATGGGATTCTCTGTACTTCTTGAACTTGTGTGAGTTTTTTCTTCATCAACTTAGAAAATATTTCAGTTAAGATTTCTTCAAACAAGTTCTCTTACCTTTGTTTTTTTGCTTCTCCTTCAGGAACCCATATCATGAGGATGTTTTTTTTTTATTTCATATTGTCAAAGGGGTGTTTTAGATTTTTCTCACTCTCTTTGAGCCTCTTTTTTTTCTTTTGATACTTGGCTACTTTTCTTTTATTTATTTTGTCTCTAAAATGCTGATTTGATCATCTGCTTTATCTAGCCTGCTGTGGATTTCTTCTAGTGGAGTTTTCATTCCTGATATTGTATTTGTCATTTCTGACTTGTTATTTTTTATGATTTAAATGTCCTTTTTGATTCTTGCTATCTCTTTGTTTAAGTTCTCATTTTGACCATCCATTGTTGTTCTAAGATTTTTGAGCATCCTAATAATCATTATTTTAAAACCTGCACCTGGTAGTTTGGTTATTTCCATTTCATTTAGTTCTTTTTCTGAGGATTTCTCTTGTTGATTCATTTGGGTCATATTTCTTTGTCTTCCTATTTTGTCTGTATATTAAGTAGTTCTCTGATTTTGAAATTTGTTCTGGTGTTTTTTGAGGAAGATGGACTCCATGGTTCCTTGCACTAGGAATGCTTCTTAAAGGTGATATTTACCCACCTATTTTATGTGAGTATTGAATATTGTTGGTCCTTTTATTGGTGTGGTTATCCCTTCAGGTGGGCTGGCTTCAAGGGTCAACCTTGATCATATGTATTAGATAGACACTGTGCAGTGTCTGTTGTTTTGAGTGTATTAATTCTCTTCAGTGTCTGGTGCCTGCTGAATTCCTCATTTGTCCTTGCTGTTTCTGTAGCTGAGTCTAGTGTTCTAGTGTTGGTGCCGCCTGCCTCCCACTACCTGTTGTGTTGGTTCTGGGTCTTCTTCAGTTGGCAACAGCCATTGTTTGTAACCTTCCATGGGCTGCCTGTCTAGAGCTACTTTTCAGTTCACTGTTTGCATCTTTGTTTTCTGTGCTTTGGTGGTGTGAGGGGGGCCAAACTGTGCATAAGGATTAGCTTTCTCCTGCTTAAAGATGACACCAGCTTCATAAAAACTCCAAGTTCCCGGCCTGACCTGTGGTGGCGCAGTGGATAAACAGTCAACCTGGAAATGCTGAGGTCGCCAGTTTGAAACCCTGGGCTTGCCTGGTCAAGGCACATATAGGAGTTGATGCTTCCAGCTCCTCCCCCCTTCTCTTTCTCTGTATCTCCTCTCTCTCTCTCTCTCCCTCTGTCTCTCCCTCTCCTCTCTAAAATGAATAATAAAAAAACTCCAAGTTCCCTAAGATTTTTCTCTACTTTTCATCTCCTCCACCTCTTCTTACAGCTTTGTGGTCTTCCCAGAGAGTCTTCTGTAGAAAGACTATAGTGTGGGCTCAGACTGGCCTCAGACTCACCTCACCCCACCAAACCTTCTACAGGGTACAACTTAAGTTAGGTCAGCTGAGGTTGTAAATACAACATTAGCGAGACCTCCTACTTTAAGGGTATCTTGTTCATGTGCTCAGTATAGGGAAAGTGACTCTTACTCCAAAGCCTAAACCCTCAGCCACGGGACACTGCAATTCTTCCTATTCTTCCCACTGCACAGTGAGCATCAGGTTCAAATTAAGTGGGGTCAACAGTCCCCTATGCAGAAGTTCTTCCAGCTGTTGATCCCCTGGTCTCAGGTAGAAAGACTGAGAAAGATTTCCCAGGGGAGGACTGTGCCCCCCCAAGAGTCATTAAACCTCTTAACTAGACCAAACAATAGGCTTGGGGGGACCCATACTTTGAATGTCCATACTCCAAGCTTCTCTCCCTTCTCCCTTTGGAACCTAGTCCATCAGGGCAGAATATTCAGAACCTGGGATGGCTAACTGAAAAGCTCTTCCCTGTACAATGCATATGAGCCACTGTGCCTGTGCTTACCACAGAAAGCATAACTCACCTCAACTGGGCCCTGTGTCTGATGATCTCTCTTTTAGGACACACCACCAGCAAGGGTTGTTAGGTCCTGAACCAAAGCCCTCTGTAGCTGTCCTCTGGATGTGTCAGCTCTGCGCTTCATGGAAGAAACCTAGTGCAGACCAGTTGGGTACACTGTCCATGACTGGCCCTAAGCACATTCATGAAGCTACAAGAAAATCAATGTTTGTGGCACCTCTGCTGGGCCCAGGTGCATGTGGAAATACCAAGCTGCACACTTCAATTGGCTTTTATCCACCCTGGAGCTAGGGGATGGTCAGCAAAGTCTAAGGTTTCAGCCTCTGTCTGCTGGCTGCTTTCTGGGCTCAGCCACTGAAATAAAACTTCTAGTATAGTTTAGAATCTGGAGTAATTCAGGGATAAGAAATGGTAGTGGGTGTGGCTCCTGTTTCTCTGCCACAAATGTCAGTCTGTCCAGACCTTTTTCACAGACCTCATTATGGTTTGACTCCAAAGAGTCTGGTGGGTGTGGCCTCTGAGACCTAGAGATCTGGTCTGCCCACAATCTGGACTGTTTCTACTGAGTTCCTCTTGAGGCAGAATCACTAATCATAGACTCAGGAGCATGTGAGGGGAAAGGTCTGGCCTCAACACCAGAAAATTGAGCAACTGACATGCCCTGTGCTTCTGAGCTTACTTCTCAGAATGGCTCAGTCTCCATAGGGTGGGGCAGGAGAGATTCTGGAGGGTGGTGCAATTTCTTTCTTCCTGGATGATGGCACACAAAGGGGACTCTCTCACCCAAGAAATATGGTGACTACGGTATTTGAAAATAACTCAGCACAGTTTTTCCAGTAGACATCCCCCACAGTGTCTCTCCCTGTGCCACCAATTTCCCTCTCTCTTCACACAACTCTGGTCCTCTCAATCCTCTCTCTGCTGGAGTACTGGGTAATTGGCTATGAACTATAATTTCTGTGCTGGCCCTTTAAGAAAGAGTCTGAGATTCCAAGAGCTTCTGTCTCTTTCTCACTGACAAAAGTTCAGCTCTTTTCACCACAAATTGCTGTGTGAACACCTCTTCAAGGCTCTGATATTCTCAGATGGGATGCCCAGCCTGAGGCTTAGGACCCTCACCTCTCAGAAAAGACCTTCCCACAACTCAAAGTCCCTCAGACCCTCTACTACTCTTTGCTTTTGGAAGCAGGGTAGCACTTTCAGCATCACTTTTCCTACTAGTCTTGATTTGGCTTCTTCTGTGATTCTTGGTTATAGACTCCTCTTCATTTAGTTCAAAGTTTGTTTTTCAAGATGATTGTTCTTAAATTCATTTGTAATCCAATTTGATCCTGGGAGGTGGCAGTTGGAACATCAGCCTGCTCAATCACTATCTTGGACTCTGTGGAAGCAATTTTTAAAGAAATAAAATCAATGTGTTCAAATGTCACTCAGTATCATTCTTTTGATGATCCAGCTCTTCTGACTTCTTTTCAGCTATTCAAGCCTCAGAACGCACTGGTGGAAGACTTCTTCTGGAATACCCACTTTTGTATTAGTATGTTTGCCTCATCTAGTGACAGTACTCACAAAACTCCCAAATATTCTCTTTCCTTATGGCCCTTCCAATTAGTTACTCAGGTATTAAAAGACTGTAATGCCTTTTTGAGTTATTATTATTTTTTTGTATATGGAGAGAAACAGCAGTCAAGTTTTACTTTTTTGCATGTGGTTTTCTAATTGTCTCAGCACCATTTATTGAAGAGGCTTTATTTTCTTTATTGCATATTTTTGTCTCTTTTGTTGAAAATTATTTGCCCATATACATATGGGTTTATTTCTGGGTTCTCAATTCTGTTTCATTGGCCTGTGTGTCTATTTTTCTGTCAATACCATGAGATTGTTTTGATTTTGTTGCTTTGTAGTGTAATTTGAATTCAGGAAGTATGATACAAATCAACAACCTAAATATAAGACTTGAAACAGCAAATTACATAGAAAAAAACATTGGTACTAAATCTATGGATGCGTGGCTTAGAAAAGACTTTATGAATTTGACCCCAAAGGCAAGGGAAGTAAAGGCAAAAATAATAAATGAGGTTATATCAAACTACCTTCTGCAGGGCAACAGAAACTATTGACAAAATGGAAAGACACAAAATATATGAGTGCAGATATTTGCAAATAATACAGCTGATACAGGGTTAATCTGTAAAAATATATGAATAATGCATACAACTCAACAACAAAAAAATAAACAATCCAATTTTTAAAAATAAGCAAAAGACCTGAACAGGTACTTCTCCCAAGAAGACATAGAAATTTCCAACAGATATATGAAAGGATGTTCAACTTAAGTAGTTACAATGGAATTGCAAATCAAAACTACAATGAGATACCACCTCAGACCTGTTAAAATGGTATAATTAAAAAGATAACTAGTAACAACTGTTGGAGAGCTTTTGAAGCAAAAGAACCCTCATTTACTGCTAATTGGAATGTAACCTGGTACAGCCACTATGGAGGATTCAGAAAAAATTAAGAATAGAGTTGTCATATGACCAAGCAACCCTTCTTCTGGGTATCTACCCCAAAAGTTTGAAAACATTTATTCTAAAAGATATATGTATCCCTATGTTCATTGCAGCATTATTCATGGTGACCAAGACATGGAAACAACTGAAGTGTTCCTCAGTGGATGATTTGACAAAGAAAGTGTGGTATATATACACATTGGAATACTATTTGGCCATTAAAAATAGGAAACAATGTTATTTGCAGCATCATAGATGGATCTTGAGAATATCATGCTAAGTGAAATAAGTAAGACAGAAAAATTCAAGAACCTTATGAATTCAAGAACATTCATATGTGGGACATAAAACTGAAAGCAACAAATAACCAAACAAAACAAACAAACAAAAACTCATATACACAGACAACAGTATGGTAGTTACCAGTAGGAAAGTTGAGGATTGTGTAGTGAAGGGAAAGAGGGATTAGAATATATGGTGAAGAAAGGAGATTTGACTTGGGGTAGTGACACATAATGCAATATACAGATGATGTATCATAAAGTTGTACACCCAAAACCTATATATTTTTGTTAACCAATATTATCCCAAATAAATTTTACTTAAGAAGTCTATAATGCTTTTGTAGGTTATATAAATATCTAACCACTATGCTGTACACTTGAAACTAATATATCAAATACCAACTGCAATTGAAAAATTTAAAAAGTGTTTAAAGAGAATCTATGATCTAGTTTACAGCCATACCACCTTGAACGTGCTCGATCTCATCTGATCTCGGAAGCTAAGCAGGGTTGGGCCTGGTTAGTACTTGGAAGGGAGGGAGAATCTATGATCTAAAAATATGATACCAGGAGAGAGAATCAGTACTACTCAGGATATTTTCTCCGACCACAGGATTTTTTGCCATTTTACAAATCTATTTAAAATATTACTAAAGTCTTTACATTGCAGTGATATCTGTGAAGGTTTTATGGGTGAAATGATATATTCTGGGTTTGCTTCAACATAATTAAGAAAGGAAATGAGTTACAGTAGAATGAAACAGTTATGATTATTAGAACAGAATGACAGATATCTGGGTGTTTATTATATTAATCTATTTTTTACATGTTGGAAGATTTTATAATAAAAAGATATGCCTAAAAATGTTCTTAGTCCTTCCCTCAAACACTTCTTTAGTCTGAGCTGTATGTAACTTTATTCATATAAATCTATTCCCTCTTTTTTTTACATATGTTGCTCCCAGAAATGTTTTGAAATCATAAACTACCTTCATAAGAAGCAGAAGTTCCCTTTCTGTACACAGTAAAGACAATGTTTGAGCACAATTTAGATATGGTTTTTGAAATTATTTAAATTATTTTCATTTCTGTTTTGATACTAATAATAAAATATATAAATATATTAGTTGAAACTGTTTCTTTACTGGGGATATTGGCTGATAATTTTCTGTTTATAAGCAAAATATTAAAACATATGCTATTCTGTGATACAGGTGTAATGGGTTAGAAAATGCCCTTTAAAAGTAAGACATGCAACAGAAGACACATCAAAAGATACAGGAAAAACTGTCTCCACCCTGGATCAGGAGGCTTTTGTTTTATGCCTGCAGTCAGTACAACAAATGTATTATAGCAACAATAATGAGATGCTATTAACAAGAGCCTCCTCCCAACATTTAACCTTGGTTGCAAACTTTGCAGAAGGTTCTTGCCATGGCATTGCTGACAATAGTTAGCATCAGTTGTGTGGCCATAAATGACAAAGGACCATGTTACAGCACTAAAAAGTGGTTGCTCTCATGGGGCCAGTCATTCAGGAAAAGGGGATAAGTTAGAAAGAAAAGAATTACAGTCAGTACTTTGATGGGCACCTTTATATGACCATCAGTGCTGATCATTATGTCTTTAAGGCCCAGTGGAATTAGGAATTGGTTTCATATGCAGCCCTTTTCATACAAAGACTCAGAGGTTCAGCTTTATTTCTGTAAGTGAGGGTCCATAGCCACACCCTCCTTCTCACCCCAATTTGAGCAAACACATGATTGAATACCTGCTTGTAAGGTTAGAGAGGCAGAGTAGGGCCAAAGAAAGGAGCAAAACTATCTGCTCCTTCAGGGGATCCAGCACTGACATGGATCCAGCACTGAGCTCTGAGCTAAATCTACCCAGATGGCTTTAGAAATAAAGTAAACACATACTTCAAGAAAACTGCAAAAGAAATTAATAGCTTTCTGGGCTTAAAGTGATTGGGAGGTACAGAAAGAAAAATATTCTAGTAGATTTTCACAGTGAAAAGTTTCAAGAACTTTCCAAGTTACATTAATTAACTATTATTTCAATTATTTTCAGGTACAGACAATGAAATCTAGTTTATTTTTCCAAATGGAAACAAGTATAAGATTTCTTTGTTTTATTTTATATTTTTATTTTTTAAATTTTATTTGTAACATAATAAAATTTAAAGAGGTGACATTGATCAACAAGAGTACATATGTTTCAGATAAACAATTCTATAACATTTAAACTGTAGATTATGTTGTGTAGTCATATCCCAAAGTCAAATTGTTCTCAGTCACTTTATATTTATCCCTGTTTATTCCCTTCCCCCAACCCCCTCCTTCATAGTTCCTTCCCCTTGGTAACCATTTCATTTTATCTATGTTCATAAGTTTCAGTTTTATATCCCACCTAGATGTATAAAATCATACACAGTTCTTAGTTTTTTCTGATTTACTTATTTTACTCAGTATAATGTTATTAAGGTCCATCCATGTTGTCATAAATGTCACTATGTCATCATTTCTTATGGCTGAGTAGTATTCCATAGTATACATGTACCACATCTTTATCCAGTCATCTATTGAAGGACACTTTGGTTATTTCTATGTCTTGGCCACCATGAATAATGCTGCAATGAACATGGGGGTGCATGTGTCTTCATGTACCAATGTTTTCTAGTATTTTGGGAGATACCCAGTAGAGGATTGCTGGGTCCTATGGTTGTTCTATTTTTAGTGTTTTGAGGAACCACCATAATTTTTTCATAATTTGCATTCCAACCAGCAGTGAATGAGGGTTCTTTTTCTTCCACAGATTCTCTAACACTTGTTATTATCTGTTTTGTTGATAATAGCCAATCTAACACATGTGAGGTGCTATCTCATTGTAGTTTTGATTTGTGTTTCTCTACTAGGTAATAAAGATGAGCATCCTTTCATATATCTGTTGGCCATTTGTATATCATATAGGGAGAAGTGTCTTATCAGGTCCTCTTTCCATTTTTTAAATGGACTGTTTTCTTGTTTGTGTTTAAACTTTCTGAGTTTTTTATATATCTTGAATATTAATTCCTTACTGGAGCTATTGTTTGTAAATATATCGCATTTGGTTCATTGCCTATTTTTTTTGTTGTCCATTTATTTTGCTGTGCAGAAATTTTTTAGTTTGATATAGTATATTCACTTATGGTTGCCTTTACTTCCCTTGCCTTTGTGGTCAAATTCAAAAACTATTCCCTACAGCCAAGGACCAAGAGTTTATTTAGTCCCTATGATTTCAATTATGTAATTTATTGTTTCATATTTTAAATTTAGGTTTTGATTTACTTTAAATTAATTTTGTGCAGGGGGACCAACTGTAGTCAAGTTTTGTTCTTTTGCATGTGGCTTTCTGACTTTTTCCAGCACCATTTATTGAAGAGATTTTATTTTCTCCATTATGTATTTTTGGCTTTTTTGTCAAATATTATTTGTCTATGTATATGAGATTTTATTTCTGGGCTCTCAATTCTGTTCCACTGGTCTGTGTGTCTGCTTTTCTGCCAATACCACACTGTTTTGATTATCATGGCTCTATAGTATAATTTGAAGTCAGGTACTGTGATATATTCAACTTCTTTATTTTTCTTAGTATTACTTTGGCTTTTCAGGGTTTTTTATGGTTCTACACAAAACTGGTGATTTTCTGTTTTATTTCTTTAAAAAATACATTGAGATTTTGATTAGGTTTGCATTAAATTTATATATGTTGCTTTGGGTAATGTGGCCATTTTAACTATATCAATTCTTCCAACCCATGAACATGAAATAAATTTTCATTTCATTGTATCTTTTTCAGTTTCTTTCAATAATGCTTTGTAGTTTTCAATATATAGGTTCTTCAAATTTTTGTTCAGTTTATTTCTAGATATTTCCTTTTGTTGTTACAATTGTAAAAGGAATTTTGTTTTTGAGTTTATTTTCTGAAGTTTCATGGTTGGCAGATAGAAAAAAATACCTTTTTATATTTAACTTTTTTTAGATTTTATTTATTCATTTTTAGAAAAACAGAAAGGGAAGGGGGATAAGAAGAAGGAAATATCAACCCCCATATGTGCTTTGATCAGGCAAGCCCAGGGTTTCAAACCAGCAACCACAACACTCCAGTTTGATGCTTATCCACTGTGCCACCACAGGTCAGGCAGCAATGGACTTTTATATATTGGTATTGTATTTGGCAAATTTACTCTATTGGTTTATTGTTTTTAATAGTTTTTTGGTGGATTCTTCTGGGTTCTCTATATAGAGGATCACAATATCTGCAAAAAGTAATACATTTACAACTTCTTTCCACATATAGATGCATTTTATTTCTTTCCCTTGCTTGATTACTTGCACTAAAACTTCTAGAACTGTGTTGAATAGGAGTGGATAGAGTATGCAGCCTTGCCTTGTGCCTGATTTTAGAGGAAAAGCTTCATTTTTTTCACCATTTAATATGATATTAGCTGATGGTTTGTCATATGTGTTCTTTATTATGTTAAGGTACTTTCCTTCTATACCCATTTTATTTAGTGGTTTAAACAAAAACGGATATTATATTTTATTGAATGCCATTTCCACAGGTATTAATAGGATCGTATGATTTTGTTCTTTGTTTTGTTGATGTGGTGTATTACTTTGATCAATTTACTTAGGTTGAACCATCCTTGTTCTCCTATAATAAATACCATCACTTGATTGTGATGTATTATTTTTTCAATATGTTGTTGTGTTCAATTTGCTAGTACTTTGTTTAGGATTTTAGCACCTCTATTCATTAGAAATATTGGTCTGTAGTTTTCCTTTTCATGTGTTG